>NC_092340.1:201832500-201982500 GCF_046630445.1 Rutidosis leptorrhynchoides
TCCTGCAATATTGAATCACAATATTGATACGTGAGCACTCATATCTTAACTTTTGTATATTAATAGTGTATCCGTGACTAGTGCTCGAGTAGTTATGATTATGCATGCTTGTATGCTTATTTTTTGTCGTTAAATAGTTTATGATAAATCATGAATTTGATACATATGCTACTTAGATAAGGTATATGATATGCATGTCGTTGTAAAGCTGGCGAAAAATTAATAACTTTTCATTTAGGAAACGTATCGTTTCGATGAACGTATTAAAAGATACGGCCAACTGAATTTTAGTATTATTATTGTTAAAATGATTATTATTACTATCGTCATTATTATCGTCGTTATTATTATTATCTAATAGTTATTATTATTATTATTATTATTATTGTAATTATTAGTATTATCATTAATATTATTATTATAATAGTTATTAGTATCATTAATATTAAAACTAATATTACTGTCATCTAATTATTATGATTGCTATTATTATCATTATTATGAATTGTGATATAAAAGAGGACTAAAAGCTATTAAACAAATCGATTAGGAATGAATGAGTATGAGTATTATGATGAAATTAAAATATTGTAAGATATTGATTTAAGAGAAAAATATCGTTTTCATTGTTTTTATCACCATTATTATTATTAAAAGTATCATTTATATTAAAACCATCACTTTTATTAAAAATTATCATTTTTAATAGAAATATCATTGTAATTATAAAATATCATTTTTATTATCATTTTAGTATTATTATTATTAAAAATTATCATTGTGATTAGAATTATTATTATATAAAATGTTATTATTATTACAGTTAATATGAACAAGTATCGCTATTATTAAAAATTATCATGATTAGAATTATCATTTAATTAAATTTGATATCATCACTAGTAAAAAAAATAAATATTGTTATTATTATTAGTAGAATAATAATAATTGTTATTATTACAAAATAATACAATTTTTATTTATTATTACTATCATAGGTTAAATAATAAATATTTTTAAAAAAATTGTTATTTATTGTTACGTATGAAAATGATAGTTTAAGATATTAATAATAACATATGATATGATTCAGTGAAGATGAATTATACGAAGACGATGGTGATGCGTATGATTGAAGATGATAAACATAGGTTAAATTATTAAACGAATGAATAATTACAAGAATGGATCGAGTGGTTCATTGGTTTGGTGGATATGTGTGGTTAGCGAGAGATCTCGGGTTCGAACCGGGGTTGTAGCATATTTTTTTTTAGAATAGAAGAAGATGAAAAAACAGTCAGATATACTTGTTATATACTTTAATCCATGAATGGAAAATCGTGTGTACTTTTACCAAAACAGATTAACGCAGCGGATAGTTAAAATAATAATCTTTTATTATTTTATGAACAAAATTTAACAAGATTAAATTTTCACTTATTTAATGAAACATGCACACGATTAATCTTTCCCAATGATCCAGTTACATCATAATAATTGTCATGAATATAAAACAAAAGAGGAGTTAACGATATACCTTTCTTGAAGAATTGATGAGACGGAGAGAAACTTACGATCAAAAGTATGACCGTCTCTTTGGATAGTCCACACTACACTTCAAACAACCGTCAATGGATGCTAGTCCAAACTCAAGTAATATTAATCAACCTTTGGTTAATATTATGAAATCAAAATATGTAATATGTGTTTTTTTTAGTTCACTGAAAGAATACGATATGAACTAATTTGGTGCAATATATAAAGATATTTTTTTTTCAAAACACCCGTGAACCTTTATGAAAAATTCGTGAATCCAAATTAGAACGAATATATATCATAAAGTCGTATTTCTCAAATACTTCAGGGGTATGTTATGTAACTTATAATTAATAATTTCTATCATGTCGCTTTCATGTGAATAGTAAATTAATTAATTTCGATTCATTTACTATTCATATGAATAGTAAATGAATTAATTTCGATTTACTATTTTGTTACTTGAGTAACATATATACATCATATATATATTTTATTTGACGTCTCGGTGTATATGTGTGTGACCCCGAAGGCTCAAATGAGGTTGGCCATATAGTTATATGTTGTACCTTGCACATTAATCCTACAGACTCCCACTTGTGCATTGAAATGTCCCGTTCTTATTGATTAAAAACGTTCCATATTAATTGATTTCGTTGCGAGGTTTTGACCTCTATATGAGACGTTTTTCAAAGACTGCATTCATTTTAAAAGAAACCATAACCTTTATTTCATCAATAAAGGTTTAAAAAGCTTTACGTAGATTATCAAATAATGATAATCTAAAATATCCTGTTTACACACGACCATTACATAATGGTTTACAATACAAATATGTTACAACAAAATAAGTTTCTTGAATGCAGTTTTTACACAATATCATACAAGCATGGACTCCAAATCTCGTCCTTATTTAAGTATGCGACAGCGGAAGCTCTTAATAATCACCTGAGAATAAACATGCTTAAAACGTCAACAAAAATGTTGGTGAGTTATAGGTTTAACCTATATATATCAAATCATAATAATAGACCACAAGATTTTATATTTCAATACACATCCCATACATAGAGATAAAAATCATTCATATGGTGAACACCTGGTAACCGACATTAACAAGATGCATATATAAGAATATCCCCATCATTCCGGGACCCCCTTCGGATATGATATAAATTTCGAAGTACTAAAGCATCCGGTACTTTGGATGGGGTTTGTTAGGCCCAATAGATCTATCTTTAGGATTCGCGTCAATTAGGGTGTCTGTTCCCTAATTCTTAGATTACCAGACTTAATAAAAAGGGGCATATTCGATTTCGATAATTCAACCATAGAATGTAGTTTCACGTACTTGTGTCTATTTTGTAAATCATTTATAAAACCTGCAAGTATTCTCATCCCAAAAATATTAGATTTTAAAAGTGGGACTATAACTCACTTTCACAGATTTTTTTACTTCGTCGGGAAGTAAGACTTGGCCACTGGTTGATTCACGAACCTATAACAATATATACATATATATCAAAGTATGTTCAAAATATATTTACAACACTTTTAATATATTTTGATGTTTTAAGTTTATTAAGTCAGTTGTCCTCGTTAGTAACCTACAACTAGTTGTCCACAGTTAGATGTACAGAAATAAATCGATAAATATTATCTTGAATCAATCCACGACCCAGTGTATACGTATCTCAGTATTGATCACAACTCAAACTATATATATTTTGGAATCAACCTCAACCCTGTATAGCTAACTCCAACATTCACATATAGAGTGTCTATGGTTGTTCCGAAATATATATAGATGTGTCGACATGATAGATCGAAACATTGTATACATGTCTATGGTATCTCAAGATTACATAATATACAATACAAGTTGATTAAGTTATGGTTGGAATAGATTTGTTACCAATTTTCACGTAGCTAAAATGAGAAAAATTATCCAATCTTGTTTTACCCATAACTTCTTCATTTTAAATCCGTTTTGAGTGAATCAAATTGCTATGGTTTCATATTGAAGTCTATTTTATGAATCTAAACAGAAAAAGTATAGGTTTATAGTCAGAAAAATAAGTTACAAGTCGTTTTTGTAAAGGTAGTCATTTCAGTCGAAAGAACGACGTCTAGATGACCATTTTAGAAAACATACTTTCACTTTGAGTTTAACCATAATTTTTGGATATAATTTCATGTTCATAATAAAAATCATTTTCTCAGAATAACAACTTTTAAATCAAAGTTTATCATAGTTTTTAATTAACTAACTCAAAACATCTCGCGGTGTTACTACGACGGCGTAAATCCGGTTTTACGGTGTTTTTCGTGTTTCCAGGTTTTAAATCATTAAGTTAGCATATCATATAGATATAGAACATGTGTTTAGTTTATTTTAAAAGTCAAGTTAGAAGGATTAACTTTTGTTTGCGAACAAGTTTAGAATTAACTAAACTATGTTCTAGAGATTACAAGTTTAAACCTTCGAATAAGACAGCTTTATATGTATGAATCAAATGATGTTATGAACATCATTACTACCTTAAGTTCCTTGGATAAACCTACTGGAAAAGAGAAAAATGGATCTAGCTTCAACGGATCCTTGGATGGCTCGAAGTTCTTGAAGCAGAATCATGACACGAAAACAAGTTCAAGTAAGATCATCACTTGAAATAAGATTGTTATAGTTATAGAAATTGAACCAAAGTTTGAATATGATTATTACCTTGTATTAGAATGATAACCTACTGTAAGAAACAAAGATTTCTTGAGGTTGGATGATCACCTTACAAGATTGGAAGTGAGCTAGCAAACTTGAAAGTATTCTTGATTTTATGTAACTAGAACTTGTAGAATTTATGAAGAACGCTTAGAACTTGAAGATAGAACTTGAGAGAGATCAATTAGATGAAGAAAATTGAAGAATGAAAGTGTTTGTAGGTGTTTTTGGTCGTTGGTGTATGGATTAGATATAAAGGATATGTAATTTTGTTTTCATGTAAATAAGTCATGAATGATTACTCATATTTTTGTAATTTTATGAGATATTTCATGCTAGTTGCCAAATGATGGTTCCCACATGTGTTAGGTGACTCACATGGGCTGCTAAGAGCTGATCATTGGAGTGTATATACCAATATTACATACATCTAAAAGCTGTGTATTGTATGAGTACGAATACGGGTGCATACGAGTAGAATTGTTGATGAAACTGAACGAGGATGTAATTGTAAGCATTTTTGTTTAGTAGAAGTATTTTGATAAGTGTATTGAAGTCTTTCAAAAGTGTATAAATACATATTAAAACACTACATGTATATACATTTTAACTGAGTCGTTAAGTCATCGTTAGTCGTTACATGTAAGTGTTGTTTTGAAACCTTTAGGTTAACGATCTTGTTAAATGTTGTTAACCCAATGTTTATAATATCAAATGAGATTTTAAATTATTATATTATCATGATATTATCATGTATGAATATCTCTTAATATGATATATATACATTAAATGTCTTTACAACGATAATCGTTACATTTTGTCTCGTTTAAAAATCATTAAGTTAGTAGTCTTGTTTTTACATATGTAGTTCATTGTTAATATACTTAATGATATGTTTACTTATCATAGTATCATGTTAACTATATATATATCCATATATATGTCATCATATAGTTTTTACAAGTTTTAACGTTCGTGAATCACCGTTCAACTTGGGTGGTCAATTGTCTATATGAAACATATTTCAATTAATCAAGTCTTAACAAATTTGATTGCTTAACATGTTAGAAACATTTAATCATGTAAATATCAATCTCAATTAATATATATAAACATGGAAAAGTTCGGGTCACTACAATCTTCGCAATTATTGGTACATATCATGACCAATCCAACTGATTATAAATCACATTTGATGAATGAATTTCTTCGTTCTGTGATCTTAAATCACAACTTGAAAATCAATTTAGCTATCAGAAAATCATATCTTAATCCATAAATTGGAACCAAATGCTATTCATATTTCGGAAGTAAAATATTACATATCTCTTAATCAATTAAGGTATTACTTGCTGAGATACGCAAAAAAAAAATTTACAGATCTGATATCAATATTTTAATCCAGTTACGGATGTGCAATTCATTTGCTGTTAACAAAATTTGCAAATCGCATCCACAAATTATACTTGATTCAGATCATGAATAAGGTGATATGAACTTACAGTATATTCAAACGAATTAAACTTTCCGTAAGAACATGAGACTTTGCTTGTTCTAGTCCCACGGATGGCGCCAATTGATCGAGCCTAGATCCGTCTTCCTTACGGAATTGGATCAAGGATCGAGTGCAATGAGGAGGATTGGGGTTTTTCGTTGATTTGGATTTCATCTAACGGAATAGTGAGATCTTCTTTAGCAAAATATTTCTTCAAATTCGAGACGTGGAAAGTGTTATGTACAGTCGCGAGTTGTTGAGGTAACTCAAGTCGGTAAGCTACTGGTCCAACACGATCAATAATCTTGAATGGTCCAATATACCTTGGATTTAATTTCCCTCGTTTACCAAATCGAACAACACCTTTCCAAGGTGCAATTTTAAGCATGACCATCTCTCCAATTTCAAATTCTATATCTTTTCTTTTAATGTCAGCGTAGCTCTTTTGTCGACTTTGGGCGGTTTTCAACCGTTGTTGAATTTGGATGATCTTCTCGGTAGTTTCTTGTATAATCTCGGGACCCGTAATCTGTCTATCCCCCACTTCACTCCAACAAATCGGAGACCTGCACTTTCTACCATAAAGTGCTTCAAACGGCGCCATCTCAATGCTTGAATGGTAGCTGTTGTTGTAGGAAAATTCTGCTAACGGTAGATGTCGATCCCAACTGTTTCCGAAATCAATAACACATGCTCGTAGCATGTCTTCAAGCGTTTGTATCGTCCTTTCACTCTGCCCATCAGTTTGTGGATGATAGGCAGTACTCATGTCTAGACGAGTTCCTAATGCTTGCTGTAATGTCTGCCAGAATCTTGAAATAAATCTGCCATCCCTATCAGAGATAATAGAGATTGGTATTCCATGTCTGGAGATGACTTCCTTCAAATACAGTCGTGCTAACTTCTCCATCTTGTCATCTTCTCTTATTGGCAGGAAGTGTGCTGATTTGGTGAGACGATCAACTATTACCCAAATAGTATCAAAACCACTTGCAGTCCTTGGCAATTTAGTGATGAAATCCATGGTAATGTTTTCCCATTTCCATTCCGGGATTTCGGGTTGTTGAAGTAGACCTGATGGTTTCTGATGCTCAGCTTTGACCTTAGAACACGTCAAACATTCTCCTACGTATTTAGCAACGTCGGCTTTAATACCCGGCCACCAAAAATGTTTCTTGAGATCCTTGTACATCTTCCCCGTTCCAGGATGTATTGAGTATCTGGTTTTATGAGCTTCTCTAAGTACCATTTCTCTCATATCTCCAAATTTTGGTACCCAAATCCTTTCAGCCCTATACCGGGTTCCATCTGCCCGAATATTAAGATGCTTTTCCGATCCTTTGGGTATTTCATCCTTTAAATTTCCCTCTTTTAAAACTCCCTGTTGCGCCTCCTTTATTTGAGTAGTAAGGTTATTATGAATCATTATATTCATAGATTTTACTCAAATGGGTTCTCTGTCCTTCCTGCTCAAGGCATCGGCTACCACATTTGCCTTCCCCGGGTGGTAACGAATCTCAAAATCGTAATCATTCAACAATTCAATCCACCTACGCTGCCTCATATTCAGTTGTTTCTGATTAAATATGTGTTGAAGACTTTTGTGGTCGGTATATATAATACTTTTGACCCCATATAAGTAGTGCCTCCAAGTCTTTAATGCAAAAACAACTGCGCCTAATTCCAAATCATGCGTCATATAATTTTGTTCGTGAATCTTCAATTGTCTAGACGCATAAGCAATCACCTTCGGTCGTTGCATTAATACACAACCGAGACCTTGCTTTGATGCGTCACAATAAATCACAAAATCATCATTCCCTTCAGGCAATGACAATATAGGTGCCGTAGTTAGCTTTTTCTTCAATAACTGAAACGCTTTCTCTTGTTCATCATTCCATTCAAATTTCTTCCCTTTATGCGTTAATGCAGTCAAGGGTTTTGCTATTCTGGAAAAGTCTTGGATGAACCTTCTGTAGTAACCAGCTAGTCCTAAAAACTGGCGTATGTGTTTCGGAGTTTTCTGGGTTTCCCACTTTTCAACAGTTTCTATCTTTGCCGGATCCACCTTAATACCTTCTTTGTTCACTATGTGACCGAGGAATTGAACTTCTTCCAACCAAAATGCACACTTTGAAAACTTAGCGTACAATTCTTCCTTCCTCAATACTTCTAACACCTTTCTCAAATGTTCACCTTGTTCTTGGTCATTCGTTGAGTAAATAAGTATGTCATCAATGAAAACAATGACAAACTTGTCAAGGTATGGTCCACGCACTCGGTTCATAAGGTCCATGAACATAGCTGGTGCATTAGTTAAACCAAACGGCATGACCATAAACTCGTAATGACCGTAACGTGTTCTGAAAGCAGTCTTTGGAATATCATCTTCTTTCACCCGCATTTGATGATACCCGGAACGTAAGTCAATCTTTGAATAAACAGACGAGCCTTGTAGTTGATCAAATAAGTCGTCGATTCTCGGTAGTGGGTAGCGGTTCTTGATGGTAAGTTTGTTCAACTCTCGGTAGTCGATACACAACCTGAATGTACCATCTTTCTTCTTGACAAACAAAACAGGAGCTCCCCACGGTGATGTGCTTGGTCGAATGAAACCACGCTCTAAAAGTTCTTGTAATTGGCTTTGCAGTTCTTTCATCTCGCTGGGTGCGAGTCTGTAAGGAGCACGAGCTATTGGTGCAGCTCCTGGTACAAGATCTATTTGAAATTCAACGGATCGATGTGGGGGTAATCCCGGTAATTCTTTCGGAAATACATCGGGAAATTCTTTTGCAATGGGAACATCATTGATGCTCTTTTCTTCAGTTTGTACTTTCTCGACGTGTGCTAGAACAGCATAGCAACCTTTTCTTTTTAGTTTTTGTGCCTTCAAATTACTAATAAGATGTAGCTTCGTGTTGCCCTTTTCTCCGTACACCATTAAGGGTTTTCCTTTTTCTCGTATAATGCGAATTGCATTTTTGTAACAAACGATCTCTGCTTTCACTTCTTTCAACCAGTCCATACCGATTATCACATCAAAACTCCCTAACTCTACTGGTATCAAATCAATCTTAAATGTTTCGCTAACCAGTTTAATTTCTTGATTCCGACATATATTATCTGCTGAAATTAATTTACCATTTGATAATTCGAGTAAAAATTTATTATCCAAAGGCGTCAATGGACAACTTAATTTAGTACAAAAATCTCTACTCATATAGCTTCTATCCGCACCCGAATCAAATAAAACGTAAGCAGATTTATTGTCAATAAGAAACGTACCCGTAACAAGCTCCGGGTCTTCCCGTACCTCTGCCGCATTAATATTGAAAACTCTTCCCCGGCCTTGTCCATTCGTGTTCTCCTGGTTCGGGCAATTTCTAATAATGTGGCCCGGTTTTCCACATTTATAACAAACTACATTTGCATAACTTGCTCCGACACTACTTGCTCCGCCATTACTCGTTTCGACACCATTTGTTCCTTTCGTTCTATTAACCCCTGGTCCGTAGACCTCACACTTCGCCGCGCTATGACCATTTTTTTACACTTGTTGCAGAATTTGGTGCAGAACCCCGAGTGATACTTTTCACACCTTTGGCATAGCTGCTTCTGATTGTTGTTGTTGTTGCGGTTATTATTGTTGTTGGGATGGTTGTTGTAGTTACTGTTGTTGTTGTTGTGGTTGTTGGGCCGTTTGTTGTAGTTGCGATTGATGTTGCGATTGTTGGGATAATTGTTGCGATTATTGTTGTAATTGCTGTTGTTGTTGTATTGGTGATTCTTATCACCATTTTCCTAACACTTTCTTTTGACTTGCTTCACATTGGCCTCTTCAGCAGTCTGTTCTTTAATTCTTTCTTCAATCTGGTTCACTAGTTTGTGAGCCATTCTACATGCCTGTTGTATGGAGGCGGGCTCGTGTGAACTTATATCTTCTTCGATTCTTTCCGGTAATCCTTTTACAAACGCGTCGATCTTCTCTTCCTCATATTCGAATGCTCCCGGACACAATAACCACAATTCTGTGAATCATCTTTCGTACGTGGTAATATCAAATCCTTGGGTTCGTAACCCTCTAAGTTCTGTCTTGAGCTTATTGACCTCGGTTCTGGGACGGTATTTCTCGTTCATCAAGTGCTTGAATGCTGACCACGGTAGTGCGTACGCATCGTCTTGTCCCACTTGCTCTAGATAGGTATTCCACCATGTTAACGCAGAACCTGTGAAGGTATGCGTAGCGTACTTCACTTTGTCCTCTTCAGTACACTTAATTATGGCAAACACCGATTCAACCTTCTCGGTCCACCGTTTCAATCCGATCGGTCCTTCGGTTCCATCAAATTCCAAAGGTTTGCAGACAGTGAATTCTTTGTAGGTGCATCCTACACGATTTCCTGTACTGCTAGATCCAAGGTTATTGTTGGTATGTAGCGCAGCCTGTACTGCGGCTATGTTTGAAGCTAGAAAAGTACGGAATTCCTCTTCGTTCATATTCACGGTGTGTCGAGTAGTCGGTGCCATTTCCTTCAAAATAGTTAAATGGAACAAGTTAATCATACAGAATATTAAGAGTAGTTAATAGTATTTCGTAGCATAATATGAACTCATTTATAAAAGCTTTTTCTTCATATTAGCGTTTTATAAGTTTAAATTCGGGTAGTACCTACCCGTTAAGTTCATACTTAGTAGCTAATATACAATTCAACTACTACAATTCTATATGAAAAACTGATTATAATAATATTTCGCGTTCAAACTTTTACACAATATTTTACAAACTTACAATACCGCTTATTTTACATATAGCATGAAATATAGCACACAATAAATTTGATACAAGATGGTTGTGAAGATAATTCTAGCTAGTACACAAGTTCTTCAGCAAAGGCAATAAAGACACGTAATTCATACGTCCAGAAACAAGTCATGCATTCTGGTTTTACTAGGATTACTTCCCATCCTTGGTCTTGTGGAACATAACCGTTATGGCCGTTGATAAGACATCGTGTTGTAACGTCGTTGATAATGCTAAAAACGAACATATATTTCATAGCATTATTCCTCAAGAAAGACAAGCTTTTAGTTGCAATTGTTCTATTTAAAAGTGATATTCGTTTAAATAATAAAAGGTGAAGACAAAAGACAGATTCGACGAATTGAAGACGCAAACGACCAAAAAGCTCAAAAGTACAAAAGACAATCAAAGAGGTTCCAATTATTGATAAGAAACGTCTCGAAATTACAAGAGTACAAGATTCAAAACGTAAAGTACAAAATATAAAATTGTACGCAAGGACGTTCGAAAATCCGGAACCGGGACAAGAGTCAACTCTTAACGCTCGACGCAACGGACTAAAAATTACAAGTTAACTATGTATATAAATATAATATAATATATAATTAATTATATTAATTATATATATATTATATATATAAAATAAATCGTCGGCAAGAAAGACTCCAAACATGGGTGAGCTGTAAAAGTAAACTCCGCGACTCGCGGAGTTTGAAGGCAAAATTGGTCGCGAGTCGCGGAGCCCCAAAAGTCGAAAATCCCTATAAAAGCAAACGAATTCTGATCGCAAAAATGACCAAAAAAAATATATCCATCTCTCTATCTATATCGTATATATTTATATTTATATTTTAATTTTAATTTTAATTTTAATTTTAATCCTAATAATAAGGGTATGTTAGCGAATGTTGTAAGGGTGTAAGTCGAAATTCTGTCCGTGTAACGCTACGCTATTTTTAATCATTGTAAGTTATGTTCAACCTTTTTATATTAATGTCTCGTAGCTAAGTTATTATTATGCTTATTTAATCCGAAGTAATCATGATGTTGGGCTAATTTCTAAAATTGGGTAATTGGGCTTTGTACCATAATTGGGGTTTGGACAAAAGAACGACACTTGTGAAAATTAGACTATGGGCTATTAATGGGTTTTATATTAACTAAACAATACCTTGTTAATTTAATATACAAACTTATAATTCGACGTATTTATATATAACCACATACGCTTGACTGGGTACGGTGGGCGGGATATCTATAAATACCAATAATTATTCATTTTACCGGATACGGAACTGGATTAATAGTTAATAGACTTGTTGAAACAGGGGTGAATTACATTCAAGGGTAATTGGTGTAATTGTTAACAAAGTAGTAAAACCTTGGTTTACACGCAGTCGATAACCTGGTGTATTCATTAAACAAAGTATTAAAACCTTGTTACAATTCGAATCCCCAATTAGTTGGAATATTTAACTTCGGGAATAAGAATAATTTGACGAAGGCTTTCGCTCTTTATATTTATGACTGATGGACTATTATGGACAAATCCGTATGGACATATTAAATAATCCAGGACAAAGGACAATTAACCCATGGGCATAAAACTAAAATCAACACGTCAAACATCATGATTACGGAAGTTTAAATACGTATAATTCTTTTATTTCATATTTAATTTCCTTTATTTTATATTTAATTGCACTTCTAATTATCGCATTTTTATTGTTATTGTATTTAATTGCACTTTTAATTATCGTACTTTTTAATTATCGCAAGTTTATTTTATCACACTTTTATTATTGCAATTTCATTATCGTTATTTATTTTACGCTTTAAATTAAGTCTTTTATTTATTTAATATTTTACATTAGGTTTTAACTGCGACTAAAGTTTTAAAATCGACAAACCGGTCATTAAACGGTAAAAACCCCCCTTTATAATAATAATATTATTTATATATATATATTTGTTTTTTTATAAAAGTAAACTAATATAGCGTTAAGCTTTGTTTAAAAAGATTCCCCGTGGAACGAACCGGACTTACTAAAAACTACACTACTGTACGATTAGGTACACTGCCTATAAGTGTTGTAGCAAGGTTTAAGTATATCCATTCTATAAATAAATAAATATCTTGTGTAAAATTGTATCGTATTTAATAGTATTTCCTGATAAAATTTAATAGTATTTTATACCCCTTAGCTTTGACATCAAGTATTTTTGGCACCGCTGCCGGGGAGATCTTCTTAAAAGCCGGAAGCGCAACGCTACATAAAAAAAAAAGATTTTTAGTTTACTTTTATTAAAATTTGTTTTTATAAAAATACGTTTTAAATATTCAAAAATATAAAAAGAAAAACAAAAATTTATATATTTTTAAGAGTTTGTTAAAAGTTTTATAAGTTTCTTTATTTTTATTTTAGTTTATAAAAATATAAGTTTTATTTAAATATCTTTTATTTATATTAAAACAGAAAATTAGAAAACATAAAAAAAAAAAAAACGCGTCAAATTCAAAATGTACCAGAGTTGAATTTTTGAACCCCGCGACTCGCGGGGTTTTCTGCCTGATATACCGCAACTCGCGGAGCTTTGTCTGACACGCCTGCCAGAAACCCTAACTGCAATTAATACGGAGTAATAATTATTATTATTAATTAATTAAGATTTAGGTTTTAATTAAATTAATATTTAATTTTAATTATTTAGTTATATTAAGTTTTAATTAGTTTTATTTATATATTTAAATTAATACTTTTATAAAATAATATAAAAATAATATTTTTATAAAAATTGTACTTTTTACAACTTTTTGTATATTTTTATATTTTGTCCCTTTTTAATTATTTTAGCGTAATATTTGTATTTTTAGCTCATATTTAGTTTTAAACTTAGATTTTGCCATAGTTATTTTTACTCCTAGATTTTTAGTCTTTGCCGTAGAATTCCTTAAGTGCTTTTTCTTTAGACTAAGATTTAGGTACTTTAGAATTTTGCGACGCCTTTTTAAGTTTTAGTTTCTTTTTAAGTTATTTCCATTTGGGATATAGTTTTACTTGTAAGCTTTAATATTTTTAGACACCTTTTACCTATGTATCAATTATCATTCCAATTAGTAATCTCAATTTGCGATTATAATTTTAAGTTAGTTGTAGTAATAAGGTTAGGTTAGTCAAGTATTTTTAAGTTTTATAAGTTTCTTTTATTTTTCCGTCACCTTTTATTTTTCAACCATTTTTCTTTTTCGACCTTTTTCGACGAACTCTTTTTCTTTCTTATTTCTCGCTATTCTAGTTTTAGGACATAGATTTTTATTCTACTTCTTATCTAAATTTCTTAAAATTACGAAAATTTATTTTAAGTGGTTAAATTGATAGACATAAAAATTTTCTGGTTCGTAGTAATAGTTGGATTTGTACCTGGACCGGGTTATTGGAGCCAAACAGTCCTCAATTATATTGAGACCAAACGAATCCTGCCCCTCTGCTGCATCTTTTGGCTATTCAAAACGTGGGCAAAATCAGAAAAGTCTATTAATCGGATAACTTATTATAATTTTTCTTTCCTTTTAAAAACTAATAGGATATTCAGTGAATGTACCGAGCAAGACTTTCACCACCTTTTATACGTTCACCACCTGTAACTAGATCAAGACATTTAGCAAATATTACCGCCGTTGATTTTTCTTTAGAATCGTCATCCAGTCGACCAAGTACTTCAGTTCAAATTTCCGATAATCCATTTTTTGAACCCGACCTCACAATTGAGAATCCGGAGAATATTCAGGAACGATTCGTAGATCCTGAACCACTAAACATTCCTCCGGAACCACCAATCATTCAAACAGAGATTGTTGAGGAACGAACCATTAAATCAGAATCCTCTAGTGATTCCAATTCAACAAATTCAATTATGGAGAATCTGGAACCTTTAAGTATGGAAGACCGAATGAGAGCTAAACGCACTGGCCAAGGTCACGCAATTACTCATCCAGACATTAATGCGCCAGATTATGAAATCAAAGGACAAATTCTACACATGGTGACTAATCAATGCCAATTTAGCGGTACGCCGAAGGAAGATCCAAATGAACATCTACGTACCTTTAATAGGATCTGCACACTATTTAAAATCCGAGAAGTGGAGGATGAACAGATATATCTCATGTTATTTCCCTGGACTTTAAAGGGAGAAGCCAAAGATTGGTTGGAATCATTACCTGAAGGGGCGATCGATACATGGGATGTTTTAGTTGACAAATTTCTTAAACATATCTTTCCGGCATCTAAAGCCGTAAGACTTCAAGCAGAAATTGTTACGTTCACACAGAAGCCAAATGAAACTCTATATGAGGTGTGGACAAGATATGGAAAGTTATTAAGAGGATGTCCGCAACATGGTTTAGACACCTGTCAAATAGTACAAATATTCTACCAAGGATGTGACATCACTACAAGAAAAGACATAGATATAGCAGCTGGTGGTTCTATTATGAAGAAAACCGAAACTGATGCTTACAAAATTATTGATAACACTGCTTCCCACTCACATGAGTGGCACCAAGAAAAAGATATCGTTAGATCATCTAAAGCAGCTAGAGCCGATTCTAGCCATGACTTAGATTCCATTTCCGCAAAGATAGATGCTGTGGAGAGACGAATGGAAAAGATGACTAAAGATATTCACTCAATACGAATTAGTTGTGAGCAGTGTGGAGGACCACATTTGACAAAAGATTGTCTCAGTATTGAATTAACAATGGAACAAAGAGAGAATATTTCATACATAAACCAAAGGCCTGGAAATAATTATCAGAATAATTATCAACCGCCAAGACCTATTTACAATCAAAACCAGAATTATAACAGAAATATTCCATACAACAACCAACAAGGTCCTAGCAATCAACAAGTATCCAATAATACTTACAATCAGCAAAGACCTAATTTTCAAAACAAACCACCACAACAAACCGATGATAAAAAGCCGAATTTAGAAGATATGATGACAAAGCTAGTTGAAACTCAAACGCAGTTTTTCACATCTCAAAAACAAACCAATGAACAAAATGCTCAAGCATTTAGAAATCAACAAGCTTCTATTCAAAATCTGGAACAAGAAGTGAGTAACCTAGCAAGGTTAATAGGTGAAAGAAAACCGAGAAGTCTACCTAGTGATACAAATGCTAACCCCCGGAATGAAACAGCTAAAGCCATTACCACAAGAAGTGGTACAACACTTAAACCACCTGAAATACCTGTAACTTCTGATGAAGCTATTCCTACTCCACAAGAACCACAACCTGATCAAGATAAGGAAAAAGAACCGGTAGTTGAAAAGGTTAATGAAGATAACACAGTTAAGGATAAACCTTATGTTAAACCATACCAACCACCACTTCCTTACCCGAGTAAAATGAAGAAAGAGAAACTTGAAGCCGAGCAATCCAAATTCTTGGATATGTTTAAACAGATAAATGTAAATCTTCCTTTCATTGATGTGATTTCAGGAATGCCTAGATATGCTAAATTCTTGAAAGATCTAATCTCAAATAGAAAGAAAATGGAAGAACTCTCGGCTGTTACTATGAATGCTAATTGTTCAGTAGTGCTGTTGAATAAGATACCAGAAAAATTATCTGATTCAGGAAGTTTCACAATTCCATATTTTCTGGGTAGTCTTAGTTCAATAGAAGCATTGGCAGACTTAGGTGCTAGTATAAATTTAATGCCGTATTCACTATACGCTAAACTAGACCTTGGAGAATTGAAACCAACCAGAATAAGCATACAACTAGCCGATAGATCAATAAAATATCCTAGAGGGATAATGGAGAACATGCTAGTTAAAGTTGGTACTTTAGTATTTCCAGTAGATTTTGTTGTTTTGGACATGGAAGAAGATTCTCAAGTTCCTCTCATATTAGGAAGACCATTCTTAAACACGGCTAAAGTAATGATAGACGTGTTCGGTAAGAAATTGACCCTAAGTATAGAGGATGAGAGTGTTACCTTTTCAGTTGATAGAGTAATGCAACAACCGCAATCTGCAGATGATACATGTTATTATATTCAAACTATAGATGCACATGCAGAATTATTAGAAGAATTTCCAGAATTACAAGGAACGGGAGAATGTTCTTTAGGAGAAGGTAATGAACCAATTGATAAAGCTGAAATGTTAGCTACACTTATAGCTAATGGATATGAACCAACAACAGAAGAAATTTAAATGCTAAAAGAAGAAGACAGATATCGATATAAATCATCGATAGAAGAACCTCCAAAATTAGAGTTAAAGCCACTTCCAAACCATTTGGAATACGCTTATTTACATGGTGAATCTGAATTACCTGTAATAATATCGTCTTCTCTTACTGAAAATGAGAAATCACAACTCATTTCTGTGTTGAAAGCTCATAAACCAGCCATTGCATGGAAGATTCATGATATTAAAGGAATAAGTCCTTCGAATTGCACACATAAAATCCTTATGGAAGAAGGTCATAAAACGTATGTGCAACGCCAACGAAGACTAAATCCTAATATGCAAGATGTAGTTAAGAAAGAGATTATTAAACTACTAGATATAGGTCTAATTTATCCAATTTCTGATAATCCATGGGTAAGCCCAGTTCAATGCGTGCCTAAGAAGGGTGGCATGACTGTCATTACAAATGAGAAAAATGAGCTTATTCCTACTAGGACTGTAACAGGATGGCGTGTGTGTATTGATTATAGAAAATTAAATGACGCCACCAGAAAAGATCACTTTCCCTTACCTTTCATAGATCAAATGTTGGAAAGATTAGCCGGAAATAGTTATTATTGTTTTCTAGATGGATTTTCCGGATATTTTCAAATTTCAATAGCACCCGAAGATCAAGAGAAAACCACATTCACGTGCCCTTATGGTACTTTTGCTTACAAACACATGCCATTTGGACTTTGCAACGCCCCTGCAACCTTTCAAAGGTGTATGATGGCGATTTTTCACGACATGATAGAAGAATGCATGGAAGTTTTCATGGATGACTTTTCAGTCTTCGGTGATACATTTGAATCATGTCTAGTTAATCTGGAACGAATGCTAATTAGATGCGAACAATCAAATCTAGTTCTTAATTGGGAGAAATGCCATTTCATGGTTAAAGAAGGCATCGTTCTTGGTCATAAAATTTCAAAAGAAGGAATTGAAGTGGATAGAGCTAAAGTAGATGTAATTGCTAAACTTCCACATCCCACCAATGTTAGAGGAGTTAGGAGTTTTCTAGGGCATGCCGGTTTTTACCGACGTTTCATAAAATATTTTTCTAAAATTGCCACTCATATGAATAAACTCCTAGAAAAGGATGTTCCATTCATCTTTTCAGATGAGTGTATCAAATCTTTTAATATTCTTAAAGAAAAACTTACTAATGCGCCGATCATGATAACACCAAATTGGAATCTACCATTTGAACTAATGTGCGATGCAAGTGATTTTGCAATGGGAGCCGTTTTAGGACAAAGGATTGAAAAACGATTTCAACCTATATATTATGCTTGTAAAACGTTACAAGGAGCACAAACAAACTATACAACTACTAAAAAAGAACTCCTTGCTATTGTCTTTGCTTTTGACAAATTTCGATCATATCTCGTTCTAGCAAAAACGGTGGTCTATACCGACCATTCTGCTCTTAGATACCTATTTTCAAAACAAGATGCTAAACCAAGATTAATCCATTGGATCTTACTCTTACAAGAGTTTGATATTGAAATCCGAGATAAAAGAGGAGGAGAAAATCTCGCCGCTGATCATCTTTCTCGTCTTGAAAATCCTGAATTAGAAGTTCTAAATGAATCGGCCATACAAGACAACTTTCCTGATGAATATCTATTGAAGATAGATTATAAAGAAATCCCATGGTTTGCAGACTATGCAAACTATTTAGTATGTGGATTCCTTGAAAAAGGATTATCGTACCAAAGACGAAAGAAATTCTTCAGTGATATAAAACACTATTTTTGGGAAGATCCACATCTGTTTAAAAGTTGTCCCGATGGAATAATACGCCGATGTGTATTTGGAGATGAAGCTAGTAAAATTTTAAACCATTGTCACACAGGACCAACAGGAGGGCATTATGGGCCTCAACTAACAGCAAGAAAAGTTTATGATGCTGGATTCTATTGGCCTACAATTTACAAAGACGCACACCTACTTTGCAAATCATGTAATGCTTGTCAAAGGGCCGGGAAAATAAGTCAACGTGATGAAATGCCAAAAAATGTCATCCAAGTATGTGAAGTATTTGACATTTGGGGTATTGACTTTATGGGTCCATTTCCAAAATCTCATAATAATCTATATATACTCGTAGCCATTGATTATGTATCTAAATGGGCGGAAGCACAAGCTCTCCCAACTAACGATGCACGAGTTGTAGTCAACTTTTTAAAACGTCTTTTTGCAAGGTTTGGAACACCGAAAGCTTTAATAAGTGATCGGGGTACTCATTTCTGTAATAATCAACTTGAGAAAGTTCTTAAAAGATATGGAGTAACTCATAAAATCTCCACCGCATATCATCCACAAACAAGTGGACAAGTTGAAAATACCAACCGAGCCTTAAAACGTATTCTAGAGAAAACCGTAGGATCAAATCCGAAGGAATGGTCCATTAAATTGGAGGATGCACTCTGGGCTTTTAGAACAGCCTACAAAACTCCAATTGGAACCACACCTTTTAGACTTGTTTATGGAAAAGCATGTCATCTTCCAGTAGAAATTGAACACAAAGCATTTTGGGCTTTAAAAACATGTAATCTTGATTTACATGAAGCCAGACGTCTACGATTAAGTCAACTAAACGAATTATAAGAATTAAGACATGAAGCATACGAAAATTCGTTAATCTATAAAGAAAGAACGAAGAAATGGCATGATAAAAGAATCAGAAGTTCAAAAGAATTTAAGGAAGGAGACAGAGTTCTTCTTTTCAATTCACGATTCAAGCTATTTCCTGGAAAATTGAAATCAAGATGGTCTGGACCATTCATAGTCAAAAGAGTTTTCCCATACGGAACGATAGAATTGATAAATTCAAATGGGATTGAATTTAAAGTTAATGATCACAGAGTTAAACATTACATACATAGTCCGATGGAAGTTAACAATGAAGTTAATCATAATTTCACCACCCAAGAAAACCTTCAAAATGAAAACATAAATATGTTATCAACAACATATGAAAAATCAAAATTGGAATATAGGGAGGATTCAAATTTGAGTGATGAAGAAGAATTCCTATACAAACCTCCCATTCCAAGAAACGAAGAAAAATGTGAACAAGAAATTCAAATAGAAATGGAAGAACCAAGGAAAGAATACCCGAAAAAGGTTTACAAACCAACTCGACTTACTAAAGCAGGAGACCCGGGTGAATTTATCATTTCTTGCTTACTTAATGATGGTGCTGTATATAATGGACTCGCAGATTTAGGAGCAAGTGCAAATATTATGCCTCTTTCCTTATACAAAAGATTAGGCATGGGTAAATTAAAACCAACCAAAATAGGTGTTCAATCATTTGACCAAACCATTAAACACCCGGTTGGAATAACAGATAATTTACTTGTTAAAGTGGGAAGTTTGACCTTTGTTGCAAACTTCATAGTGATTAATATGGAGGAAAACCTTGATATTCCTCTAATTCTAGGTCGCCCATTTTTAGCAACCACCGAGGCATTCATTGATGTAAGAGAAGGTAGAATAACACTTAAGAATGATGATACATCGATCACCTTTGTGAACCGAAAGTTTAGATCTCCACAAACCAAAACTGTTAGACCAATAAAAATGCATAAGTGTGGGGAAGATGAAGAAACACTTAATGATGATCCAATCACAAAGAATGCCGTTCATGATACGAAATTAGATGAATCCATTTTTAACAGTTCAACGAAGAAACTTTATAAACGGATTCACGATGCTAAGATTAAAGGAAACTTTAAGTTATATAACCGATTAATATCCAATTTATCGTCAAAAGAAAAGGCAATGTTAGTTGAATTTGTGAAAGTTACTGAGGAAATCAACAAATGGATTGAAGTAAAAGTCAAAGATATACAAGTTGTTGATGATTCAATTGAAAATAATGTTAATCACAATTTCGATACCACAGCCAACTAAGTGTGGGGAGAATCAAAGGGGTTTATGTATTTCTGTTAGAGTTAGATTGTCTGTTTTCGTGTAGTTCTCGAAAATGGAACCCGAATGGTCTTTCCCTAGCAGACCCTAAAGAACTAGTCTTCTCCCCCCATTCTGAATTTTTAATTTTTTTAGGTTTTTACAAAATGAAGACTGCCTGTGAACTAAACCATGGTCTAATGCTACACGCTTTGATCACTAAACGTAATAATGACATACTACCGAGTGAATTAGTATCAGTAATCAGAGAAAGAATGGACGGAGTTAGAAAAGAATCCAGATGCGAAGATAATAAGTTACAATTTGGTAAAGGAAAATCAAAATCCGCAGCAAAAAGAAGAGCACGACACCTAGAACGATGTCACAAATGCGGAAAATGGTCACATGGAGGTAAATGTTCAAATAATCAAACCTATTCAAACACCGAATTTGTTACTTTATGCAGAGACGGACCGTTCATATGTTTAGAAGAAAAGACACTGAATGCTCGAGGTTACGCCTATGTAGCTATGGAAAACCAATTAAACCGACTATCTTATGAATGGGATAGATCATATAACTAAGAAATCTATTTCACATGTATGTCTGTACAGTTTTTATTTTTAACCTTTTGATAATAAACGATAATTTATTCGCTAAAAAGTATTAAATTGGTATTGAATAAAATTAGGTTTGGCAACCGAAATTATTGATATCATTCAAAAAATTTATTATATCACTGCGAAATTTAACGTTTATTCTTAAGGTATAAATATCTTTAAACAATCAACCCAAAATATTTCAAAAATTCGTCATGAGTTAAATTAGGTCTTGAAACCGAAATTACTTTACCGAAAAGAGGGGCGCATATTTTTGATAATATTTGATTGATTAAAGTGGGATAAAAAGCCAAAAAGATTTTTAATTTTATTTTTACCATGTTTTTAAAATTAATATTTAAATCTTAAATTAATATTGTAAACTTTGTAAAAACAATATATTTAAAATTGTAAATATTTGAAAAATTAATATAAGTTTGGTGTGAATTTTTAATATTAATTTTGAATTTTATATTTAAATTGTGTGAATTTAAAAACAAAAATTTACTTTATCTCATTAAGTTAAAAATATGATTTTTAAAATTTGTCGTAAGTTGAAGACTAGGTCTTTGAACCGAAATTGCTTTACCCGAGGGAGGGACGAGAACTTTTATTATCATTATTTTTAATCTTATTGAATTAAAGTATGCCAAAAACATTAAAAAACCAAAAATCTTAGCTTTTAAAACAATCGCTACAAAAAGACAAATTTTAAAATTTTGTCGAGGGACAGACTAGGACATCGATCCGAAACGACCTCGTCCTCAATAATAAGGAAAACAAAATTTTATAAATTATTTACTTAATTGTTTTATAAGTTAAAGATTATATATAAAAAAAAAAAAAAAAAAAAACCAAACTCCGCAACTCGCGGAGTTTGAAGGGGAAAACACCGCGAGTCGCGGAGGGACTAAAAATCAGAAAAAAATATAACCGCAGAACAGATCAGTCCCCAACCCACAAAAACTAAAAACCTGCGAAAATACTGCCGAAAATAAACGAAAAAAACCCCCAAAATCACAATTTTTAACCGTTAATCATCAAATCTTTTACTAAAATCATGTTGAGAAGGATGCTATCTAGGAATTACTCAAGAAAAATGGTAAATTTCTACACCTAAACACCATTTAATCCGAAATTAGTGTTCTTGAGCAATTTTTTCCCCAATTTGATTTTGATGCTTTTTAGTGTAATTATGCTTAAATTGTTTATGTATTATGCTTGTATAACCTAGATTGATGCTGTTTAACATGATTAGAAGCCTTAAACTTCAAATTTTGAGTAATCTAGGGTTTGTGTTCTTGAGCAAATTTGGGGCTTTTTGATATAAACAGGTTATGGCCGATTTTTGTCATGAATTGTTGCTAAATTAAGTAGTGTAACATGTTTAGGTAGTTAAATGATCCAAACTTTGAGCCTAAACATGATTTTGAGAATTAAAGTGGACTTTTTCAAAGTCTAAAATTCATGAACTTGATTTTTGAGAGATAATGCCATTTGAGACTTGTTTAATTGCTAGTAATGATTATTTTTGACATGTTATTTGAGTTGAATGCTTATGAACTTGGCGAACATTTTCGTATATGCTTATTTGAAAAAGTGTAGATTTGATGAAAATATGAAAATGAGCTTAAGTTTGATATAAATTGATCATGTCATTGTACTTATTTTGATTGATGATTTTGCTGACACTAATGCATATTTGGATGCACAAAAATTGTGTTTGATGTGTTTTGCAGAGTGAAAGGGGTGAATGTTCATCCCAAGCTCGCAATGCTCCTGCTGAGAATGCGGAACAACAGAAGGTGGATAACTACTACAAGAAGGATATACCTCATCCAGTCATGACCTTTTCTGATATGCACGTGGAAGAGTTGCACCCGAACCTGAGATTTGACAGACTTTGGATAGATTATCCAAAATATCAAAGGGGTTTGCATACTCTTCATTCTAAGGTTGTTAATGAAGGTATTTCGTATGCCCGAGAGACATATTAAATTAATGTGGCTATCATGTTATGATCCAAGTCGGGTCATACCCAATAACAAGCTTACCGACACCTTATAAGTATTAATCTTAACGATTGGCTCGTTAAATGAATACGCGACACTTGGATTTCAGAAAATCGGGTTTCTGAAATATAATCACTTGAGATAAATTATTTGGATAATTTATATATAATTATTTATAGGTTTAAATAATTATATTGTGTTATATTTTATAAGTGGTTTTATAAAATGTATAAGTAACAAAATAATACATAAGTTTATAAAAGTTTTTTTATAAACTTTTATAAACTTACAAGTATTATTATTATGGTAGTAGTGGGCTGATTTGGGTCTCCAAGAAAAGAACACACATGCTCATACTTGTTACTTTTGAGATAGCACATAACACAAGTAGATGGAAAACACTTACACCAAGTTTTGACTCTATTATTCAAGTTGTTTTTCTGCACAAAACTCTCTCTCACAGCTGCTGAAAATGATGAGCTGTAGGAGGGAGAGAAGGCAGTTCTTAAGCTTGGTTTTCAAGTGTTTAAGTGTTAAAAAATCCTAACCAAACAAAGGCTTAGGTGTTGGGGTTATAGCTTGGGGTATACTACACTTGAGGCTTCAAGTTAGAAGCTCATTTCATCATCATCTTTGAGGGTTGTTGCTGTCCAAATTTTCCAGCAACTTATGAGAGGTTTTCAAGCTTGTTCAAAGGCGATTAAGGTTCCAAAGTATAGCTAAGATTAAGGGTGGTGTTGGAGCATAAGAGCTTGGGGTTCTACACACTTGAAGTTTCAAGTTAGGAGCTCTTTCCACCTTCATCTTCATCAAAGTTTCTGCACTTCTTGAGCAGCCCTCAAACTTGTTTTGAGGAGGTATAACATCTTTCCTTTCTTGACAATTAGTAAGCATATATTCATAACTTGATCCAAGATGGGATTTAGCTTTAATTGGTTTAAAGATAACAAGTAAAATTTGATAATTACACGCTTCCGTTTATAATTATTCTTAAAAAGGTTTTAAGATATATGAACTTGTTAAATCCTAACAATGGTATCTAGAGCCGAAGTTGTTGAAATATGCTTCGAATTGTTGTCTTTAAACCCACTATATTTGCATTCCAAGTACATGCATGAAAATGGAATACAAAAATTTTCGGGTTTGGGTGGGTTTGAGGAGATGGCCGAATTTTGGAGGTTCCAAAAGGGGTTTGGAACTTGCCATTTTGGTCAATTTTGGTTGCATGTTAATGTTCACAATCCTAGCCTTGACCTTGTGTTGCATGCATGTGTGTTTGGTTGATTTATGATTCATTTGGTATGTATTATTATTCATTCAAATGGCATGTAATAATTATTCAATTGGTATGTAATAATTCATTCTTTTGTTATGTAATTCATTTTTTTTTGGTATGTAATATAGAATAGGTTGTAATTTCATTTTCTAGATAAAATGTATTAGGATACATATTTTGTAAAAATGAAGATACAAGATCATGAAGACTTGAAGAACACAAGGAGCATTTGGATGCAAGGTTAAGTGGGAGATTGGAAATCTCTTGCTTTGTGTTAAAACCCCTTAACCGGTGGGATTTGTTTTCGGCTAAACAAATGCTCACCAAAATGGCTAGATTGTGAACATACTTACTTTGCATGTGTGGTTGTTTGTATGATTATTGCTTTGTATGTTTGGTTGATACAATTAATCACAAGATAACACAAACAAAACGACAATTTAATTGGTTAAATTAGACGTTCTAAGTACATGCAAAACGGAAATTTAAATGGTTAAATTAAAATAGCAACCAAAAACCTTAATAAATGGTTATTAAGAACAAGAAAAGGATAACGTATATAAAATGGTTTATATCAAGTAATTGGCTCAATTACAAGACATGAAATTGGTTTTTCATAAGTACCACACACTAAATGCATGTTAGTGTATGGCATAAAAGTTTTCCCAAACTAGAATTAATGAAAACTTAAATCCCTTTTACCACAAGGCTCCAAGTTTAACGCCATCCTATTGTGTGACACTTAAATGTATTAGGGAACTCATGATGGGATAAAGGTCACCTAACCGTTATGAGCAAACTAATATGATTAAGGTAAATTTCGCATGCTTGTGGGATAAAGGTCACCTAACCACTTGTATGTTAAATTTACAAGTCTATACAAGTAGGACGACTTGATTTGGGAATCATGAACTTAGGGTCACCGAAGCATGAAGAACAAATAGGCGTTGATGGGATAAATATGCCATGCAAAAGGATTGCATGATCCCATACTCTAGAAGTTGCAAATGGATTGCAATTGTCATTTATTGACTACCTAGCTAAATCAAATTGCGGGATAAAGGTCACCTAACCGAAATTTGGTTTACCGTTGGATTCTAGAATTTAATAATTCAGTTGGATTTAAAGGGTATTGAATGTTAAATTAAATTAATACTTAAACGAACTTTGTTAAATTTTGTAGATGGCCGCCAATAACAACAACATTCTAAACGCACCGATCAACTTTAATAACCTATCATTGAGGTCCATCCTCGAAAAGGAATATAACTCCCAATCCGTGTCATCTAAGGTACTAAAGATGAAAAGCCTCATTGATCGATTGCACCGTCTCTACAGTCCCGTGTCTAATGAATTAACCACGGACTTTATCCTCAAATCTTTGTCAAAAAGGTTTGACACATGCGTGTTGAATTACAGCATGAATGATTGGGATAAGAGCATTGGCGAATTACATGCCATGCTAAGGACGGATGAATCAAGCATGGATAAAAGGGCTTCACCCATGCTCATGATCAAAGAAGGTGGATCCAAGGATGAATCCTCTTCTAAACCAAAGGTGGCTGAGAAGAAAGGACCCACCTACAAGGGCAAAGGAAAAGGGAAGATGGTTACCCCAACCATCAACACTAAATGGCAAAAGGTTGCCAGACAAGCAAACCCCAAGGAAGATCCGTGCTTTGGTTGCGGTGTGATAGGTCACTGGATACGCAACTGCCCGGTCTACCTAAAGGAGTTGAATGCAAAGAGGGATGCAGGGCAAACCTCAGGTAATGTATACATGATATACGTTGAGCTTAGTATTACTTCTTCTAATACATGGGTATTAGACACAGGATGTGGAACTCATATTTGCAATTCATTGCAAGGGTTCATAAGAAGTAAACTAAATGCGGGAACAACAAGTCTCTACATGGGAAATGGTGCAAATGTGCACGTAAAAGCTCAAGGAGACTTTGTTTTAAAGCTACCAAGTGGTTTGGAGCTTATAATGAAAAATGTTTTGTACGCACCTGATTTAACACGGAACATTATTTCTGTTTCCCGTTTAAGACAATGTGGTTTTAATCTTAATTTCATTAATGATGATATCCATGTTTCTTTGAATGATGTATTCTATTTTAAGGCCTCGCCTTTGAATGGTATTTATGAATTGGTTCATGATAACACATCATTCGATAGCTCAATATACCAAGCAAGCACCAAGAAACTCAAAATGGATTTGAGTGATTCCTACTTATGGCATTGTCGCCTTGGTCACATAAACAAGAATCGAATGCATACACTTCAAAAGAATGGCCTTTTGAAATCAAGTGAGCTGGATTCGTTTGATGTATGTGAATCTTGCTTACAAGGCAAAATGACTAAAGCACCTTTCAAAGGGACCTATGAAAGGGCTAAAGACTTATTAGGATTAATACATTCGGATGTATGTGGACCTTTTAAGCCCATGACTAGGAATGGTGAAAGATACTTCGTTACTTTCATTGATGACTTCAGTCGTTTCGGATATGTCTACTTATTAAGACACAAGGATGAAACTTTTGAAGCATTCAAAGAATATCAAAACGAAGTACAAAATCAACTCAATAAGAAAATCAAGGTACTTCGTACCGATAGAGGAGGTGAATACCTAAGCGATGCTTTCCAAGATCATCTTAGGAGTTGTGGGATTATCTCACAACTTACTCCACCCGGAACACCTCAGCTTAATGGAGTGTCCGAAAGGAGAAACCGAACCCTAATGGATATGGTTCGATCTATGATGGCAAGAAGCTCGTTACCTCTATCATTTTGGGGTTATTGTCTATGCTCTGCGGCTCGTATTCTAAATATGGCCCCAACCAAGAAAGTGGAACGAACACCTCATGAGATATGGTTTGGTAAACCTCCATCTCTATCATACTTAAAGGTGTGGGGGTGTGAAGCTTATCCTAAGCGTTACGTCCCTAATAAGTTGAATGCTCGATCCACGAAGTGTATCTTCATAGGATATCCCAAGGACGATATGGGATACTATTTCTATGATCCATCCGAGCAAAATGTATTTGTTGCTCGGAAGGCGGAATTCCTTGAAACTAAGTTCCTTATGGAAGGAAATAGTGAAAGGAAGATAGATCTTGAAGAGGTTCAAAATCAAGTAGATGATGCACAATTGGTTGACACTAGCACTCAACATGAAAATGTTGAGAGTGATCAAATGGATGATCAAAATACACAAGACATTCGTAGATCTGGTAGAATTAGCAATCCTCCTGAGAGATATGGGTTTCTCATAGATGGTTGCTATACGGTTGATTTGGATGAACCAACAAACTACCAAGATGCTTTATCAAGGATTGATAAAGATAAATGGCAGGAAGCCATGAACGCTGAGATGCAATCCATGTATGACAACCAAGTTTGGGAACTTGTTGCTCAACCTCCTGGCTCTAGGCTAGTTGATTGTAAATGGCTTTTCAAAATGAAAACCGACATACATGGAAACTTGGATACATATAAAGCTAGACTTGTTGCAAAAGGTTTCACTCAAACTCAAGGGGTTGATTATGATGAAACTTTTTCGCCTGTGGCAATGCTGAAGTCTATCAGGATATTATTTGCCATTGCTGCTCATTATGATTACGAAATATGGCAAATGGATGTCAAAACTGCTTTCCTAAATGGATATCTTGAGGAAGATGTCTATATGGTTCAGCCCGAAGGTTTTGTCGATCCGAAATATCCTAAGAAAGTATGCAAGTTAAAGAAGTCAATCTACGGATTGAAACAAGCATCTAGAATGTGGAATCATCGTTTTAATGAGGAAGCCGAGAAATTTGGCTTCATTAAAAATGGTGATGAAGCTTGTGTATATAAGAAAGCTAGTGGGAGCACTGTCATGTTCCTTGTACTATATGTGGATGATATATTATTATTTGGAAATGATATCCCACAAATGCAAGGAGTTAAGACTTGGCTAAGTAGTTGCTTCTCCATTAAGGATATTGGAGAAGCAAAATACATTTTGGGGATTGGTATCTACAGGGATAGATCCAAGAAATTGATAGGTTTGAATCAAAGTGCATACATTGAAAAGGTCTTGAAAAGGTTCAAGATGGAGAACTCTAAGAAAGGTTTGGTACCTATTCAAAGAGGAACACTTCTCAGTTCATCTCAGTGCCCCACCACAAAAGATGAACAGGAGAAAATGAAGAATGTCCCATACGCGTCTGCTATTGGGTCAATCTTGTATGCAATGATATGTACTAGACCGGATGTGTCATGCGCTCTTAGCTTGACAAGTAGATACCAGAAAAACCCAGGAAACAGTCATTGGATTGCTGTTAAAAGTATATTGAAATACCTTAGAAGGACTAAGGATATGTTTCTTATATACGGGTCTGGTGAGGAGGAACTTGCAGTAAAAGGTTACGTGGATGCGAGTTTCCAAACTGATCGAGATGACTCTCGATCACAATCCGGTTATGTCTTCACATTAAATGGAGGTGCGGTCTCTTGGAAGAGTTCAAAACAGGATGTTGTTGCATTATCCACTACAGAATCAGAGTACATTGCCGCCTCATTGGCAGCTCAGGAAGCTGCATGGATGAAGAAATTCATCGACGACTTAGGAGTGGTTCCTACCATTCAAGACCCTCTTGAGATCTTTTGTGACAACGAAGGTGCGATTGCTCAAATCAAGGAACCTCGTGCTCACCAAAAGACCCGTCACATTGAGCGGAGATTCAACTACATTAGGGATGAAGTTGAAAAGGGAAAGATATGTATTCGCAAAGTTCACACAGATCATAACATAGCGGATCCAATCACGAAACTCTTATATGGAGCAAAACATGAAGGACATGTTTGTGCATTAGGGCTTCGATATTCTAGTGATTGGTCATGATCTATTTAAGTATTGTAATGGAACGAAGTGGTTCAAACTCATTAATATAATTATGGTTTAATTTATTTTGAGTTATGTTCCTATTTTGCATATTTTATCCATGAATAAGTAATTATTCTAAATTCCGTAGTCGATCACATTTGTGGGAACAAGTGTGAGGTTTAGACTATTATGAACTTGGATTGGTATACATTCACGGACTGAATGTGGGGCAAAGTTGCTACCAAGGTTCATAAATATTTGTGGGATACAAATATTGGAAGACCCGCTCTCAAGATTTACTGTATGGAGCCTTTGTGGTTGATCACGTGAAATCTTGAGTAAAGGCGAATATCATCGTATCCTCTGACCTGAGATACATATTGGGTCCTGATATTCACCGAGTATTATGCCTTGATTCTTTCCTTCACTATTCTGAAATATGGTAGTACATAAGGAAGAGCTCAGGTATAATACAAAGTGTGTATCTAGGACGTATGTAGTCAAGATGGAATTTGTCCCTCTTATTCGTTGAGAGTCAGATGTCTAAGGCCTGATAAAGTTAAATCTATAAGAGAGTGATCACTCTGTATCTCTTGGATTTAACATGACATCTAGGATGAAAGGAAACAATGAAAGATTCACCTATTCATGTTCGAGACGGGAACTCGAAAAGGATGATGTTATTGAATGGCACAAAGTCATAACATATTGGGGGTGATGGACGGTCGTTAGGTGGTATCCGTCACTTGCATTAATTTCTTATGTTTCTCGTGCAAGTGGGAGATTGAAGGTATTTCGTATGCCCGAGAGACATATTAAATTAATGTGGCTAACATGTTATGATCCAAGTCGGGTCATACCCAATAACAAGCTTACCGACACCTTATAAGTATTAATCTTAACGATTGGCTCGTTAAATGAATACGCGACACTTGGATTTCAGAAAATCGGGTTTCTGAAATATAATCACTTGAGATAAATTATTTGGATAATTTATATATAATTATTTATAGGTTTAAATAATTATATTGTGTTATATTTTATAAGTGGTTTTATAAAATGTATAAGTAACAAAATAATACATAAGTTTATAAAAGTTTTTTTATAAACTTTTATAAACTTACAAGTATTATTATTATGGTAGTAGTGGGCTGATTTGGGTCTCCAAGAAAAGAACACACATGCTCATACTTGTTACTTTTGAGATAGCACATAACACAAGTAGATGGAAAACACTTACACCAAGTTTTGACTCTATTATTCAAGTTGTTTTTCTGCACAAAACTCTCTCTCACAGCTGCTGAAAATGACGAGCTGTAGGAGGGAGAGAAGGCAGTTCTTAAGCTTGGTTTTCAAGTGTTTAAGTGTTAAAAAATCCTAACCAAACAAAGGCTTAGGTGTTGGGGTTATAGCTTGGGGTATACTACACTTGAGGCTTCAAGTTAGAAGCTCATTTCATCATCATCTTTGAGGATTGTTGCTGTCCAAATTTTCCAGCAACTTATGAGAGGTTTTCAAGCTTGTTCAAAGGCGATTAAGGTTCCAAAGTATAGCTAAGATTAAGGGTGGTGTTGGAGCATAAGAGCTTGGGGTTCTACACACTTGAAGTTTCAAGTTAGGAGCTCTTTCCACCTTCATCTTCATCAAAGTTTCTGCACTTCTTGAGCAGCCCTCAAACTTGTTTTGAGGAGGTATAACATCTTTCCTTTCTTGACAATTAGTAAGCATATATTCATAACTTGATCCAAGATGGGATTTAGCTTTAATTGGTTTAAAGATAACAAGTAAAATTTGATAATTACACGCTTCCGTTTATAATTATTCTTAAAAAGGTTTTAAGATATATGAACTTGTTAAATCCCAACAGTTAAGGTACCGAGGGTCATAGAATGGGGACCCTTAGAAGCTGTAGAATTGGCCGGGCCAATTAGGGAATTACTTGTACAGAGGTATGGTAATTCTACTTTTAATGACTGGGTACGTTTATTCACCATGCGTAGACCTGTATATAAAGTATGGTGTGAAGAATTGTTATGTAGTATAGAGTTGAATGATCGGGTAGCTAGTTTAACCGATCGTTCTTTTATTAGATTTTTGTTAGGCGGTTCGATGCGCCACATGTCTTTACTAGACATGGCTCAGGCTTTACGTATATATACGCCTGAGGAGTTAGCATCTGCCGATTGTAGAGGATTGATACTAAATGGTAGAAAGATAGATGAAAATTTTGATACACACGGTGTGTGGAGTCAAATGACAAGCCATCACCGTTTCAAAGGGGGAAATTACTCTTATTTGGATATAGATAGAGCCGAATTAAGAGTGATTCATAGGTTTTTAGCTAATTCGATTACACAAAGGGGTAAGAACAAGGAAAAGGTAAATGAACAGGATTTGTTTTACCATATGTGTATTCGAGACCCACAAAGCGCTGTAAGTATACCGTATTGTGTGGGTTATTATTTATCAGCTATGGTTCGGGGGATGAGACCGCATAGCATAATAGGAGGTGGTATTTTTATTACTTTGATTGGTGAATATCTCGGTGTGGATATAAGTCGGGGGGGATTATTAGTAGAAGAACCAGAACCCCGAGATACTATAGGTTTAAATGTATACCATGGTGCGAAAGTTTTGAAGAGGCGAAATAACGCCGCAGTACCATACCATGGTAGACATCCACAGGTTGAGAGAAACCAACAGGAAGGTAATGTAGGAGGGGGAAATGAGATGCAAGAAATACAAAGGTTTATAGCTTCTCAGGAGTACGAAAATGCTAGACAGAGAGCATTTAAAGATTGGCAAGTTCATCAGAACCAAATCATAGCTCATTGCCAATATATAGGTAGAAACTATATTCCTACCCCGAAAGCCATCTTCCCTCCCTGGTCTATAGAGATGCAGCCACCGTATCCTACGTATAACCCTGCCGAAGCATTCTATAGCACCTATGGTTATGCTTGGAACCCCTATTGGTACCAGTATCATCCCTAGTATACTTAGTTTTATTTATTTTGTAATTTGTAATGATTGATACGTTTAATACTTTTGTTAATATTGTAATAGTTTTTATAATTGTCTAACTTTTATTCTTCGATTTTAATAATTTTTGAATGTGGGGTAATATACCAAACTTCAAAAATATGTATATATGTTTGCAGTTTATCTTATGTACACAACAGGGTAAAACAACGCATTTTCAAAGACTGGCATTAAGTTCAGCAAAAGCAACTAATTTTGACAACAAGATGCAAAATATATGTGAAATAACAACAAGACGGAATGAACAAATGATGTGCACCATTTATCATTCAGCAAACAAACGCCAATATATTTGGAAACTTTGGTAAAAATTTAATCATTTTCACACAAATCACCCTCAATAATTTAAATTGTTACTGATTTCTTGCAAATGAGGGCATTGCAAGATCTTAAGTGTGGGAAGGGGTAAATTCTTTCGGATTTTAAAATTTTTACTTTATACACTTGGTTACCATTAAAAATACTAGTAAAGCAGTAGTTGTATTAAAATCTAGTGCTCTCTGATAATAAAGAACATCCCTAGTCTTATATACTGACTACCCAATTCTAGTAAAAATTTTCAAAATTTTCAATTAAATGAACTCAAAATCATGTTTATACATATTTATGAACGATAAAACTAGGTTTTAACACCGAAATTATTGTTACCTCAAAAAGGACATAAATTGAGAAACAAACCAAAATGTTAAAATTCATTTAAAATGGAATAGAGGACGATAAAAAGGAAAATGCCAAGTGTGGGAAAATTTACCAAGTTATCTTAAACATATGTCACATATATCTGTAACAAATAACTGAAAATACTTTTGCTTTGAACTAAACTAAACTGTTTTACCCGATGACAGAAAAGAAAAGATGGATCTACACGATGAATCAATTCCATCATTAAAAGGAAGTAAAGTCTTCCGAAAAAGACACGCGTTTCTTGATTTAGGTCATGAAGTTGTCGTCCAGACCAGCTGTAGGTTGACGAAAAATCCAGAAAAGTCATCACTAAAATCAGCAGGAAATCCACGGACCTCAGCATTAAACAGGGTCGCCAAGTGGTCAGATTTATCCTAACCATGAGAAGGATTTATCTTGTACAATGGGGGGCACCATGCAAATTAGCTGGATAAGACTAATGAATCAGATCCCCAGAAAGGATAATCTCCTTAAAGATTAAAAATCAGCTTTTAAGACTGATATTACTCAATCCTTGAGATTGACCTTAAAGATTGAGAATTACAAACTCATGGAATTCAATGATATCTAAACTCGAGCTTGAACGAGAAAATATTTTGATCAAAATTATAAACCGATTTGTTTTCTGAAAACCCTATTTTCAATGCGTTCATTACCATTGAACGTAAAATCCTAGGAATTCACCTGGAATTCATTAGGTCACCTGAACCAAATTGGGTGTCAACCGTAAGAACGGTGGTTGCATAGCATGGTCAAAGACAAGACCTTGTGCCATACCGAAAAATTATAAGGGTGAGCTTTACTATTGCTCCTACCAAGGATAGTAATTGCGTCCGACACGTTATAGACCATAATTAAAAGCATGTCAGGGGACATTGCCTTAACAGTTGCTTGTTCAACGCTTTCCTTTACAACCGGACGGTAGTTTACCGAAAGGTAATATACGGGACAAGTGAACTGGACGTGTTGCTTTCCAAATACAAGGTTAGCAAGTGGGTGACACAAAACCATAAGTTTTGAGCTAAAAATTTTTCAAATCTGAAACCCACCAAACCCACAAAAATATTTTGCAAACACCGGTAAAGGGTTATTCCGGAAAACTTATCTAGGGTAAAAACTAGATTTAATTTTTTAAAAAGATCAAATGTTTTCATAAAGATCCAATTTCCTTAATGGATCTAAATTTTTATAGTCATGTGGGACTATAAACCATATCGTTACTACCATTGTTTATACCGCCGTATAGAAAATCACTGATGTACAAAGTGTGAAGAATAAAGAAGTGATTCTAGTATTTCAAAACGATATTGCTTGAGGACAAGCAACGCTCAAGTGTGGGAATATTTGATAATGCTAAAAACGAACATATATTTCATAGCATTATTCCTCAAGAAAGACAAGCTTTTAGTTGCAATTGTTCTATTTAAAAGTGATATTCGTTTAAATAATAAAAGGTGAAGACAAAAGACAGATTCGATGAATTGAAGACGCAAACGACCAAAAAGCTCAAAAGTACAAAAGACAATCAAAGAGGTTCCAATTATTGATAAGAAACGTCTCGAAATTACAAGAGTACAAGATTCAAAACGCAAAGTACAAAATATAAAATTGTACGCAAGGACGTTCGAAAATCCGGAACCGGGACCAGAGTCAACTCTTAACGCTCGACGCAACGGACTAAAAATTACAAGTTAACTATGTATATAAATATAATATAATATATAATTAATTATATTAATTATATATATATTATATATATAAAATAAATCGTCGGCAAGAAAGACTCCAAACATGGGTGAGCTGTAAAAGTAAACTCCGCGACTCGCGGAGTTTGAAGGCAAAATTGGCCGCGAGTCGTGGAGCCCCAAAAGTCGAAAATCCTTATAAAAGCAAACGAATTCTGATCGCAAAAATGACCAAAAAAAATATATCCATCTCTCTATCTATATCGTATATATTTATATTTATATTTTAATTTTAATTTTAATTTTAATCCTAATAATAAGGGTATGTTAGCGAATGTTGTAAGGGTGTAAGTCGAAATTCTGTCCGTGTAACGCTACGCTATTTTTAATCATTGTAAGTTATGTTCAACCTTTTTATATTAATGTCTCGTAGCTAAGTTATTATTATGCTTATTTAATCCGAAGTAATCATGATGTTGGGCTAATTACTAAAATTGGGTAATTGGGCTTTGTACCATAATAGGGGTTTGGACAAAAGAACGACACTTGTGGAAATTAGACTATGGGCTATTAATGGGTTTTATATTAACTAAACAATACCTTGTTAATTTAATATACAAACTTATAATTCGACGTATTTATATATAACCACATTCGCTTGACTGGGTACGGTGGGCGGGATATCTATAAATACCAATAATTATTCATTTTACCGGATACGGAACTGGATTAATAGTTAATAGACTTGTTGAAACAGGGGTGAATTACATTCAAGGGTAATTGGTGTAATTGTTAACAAAGTAGTAAAACCTTGGTTTACACGCAGTCGATAACCTGGTGTATTCATTAAACAAAGTATTAAAACCTTGTTACAATTCGAATCCCCAATTAGTTGGAATATTTGACTTCGGGAATAAGAATAATTTGACGAAGGCTTTCACACTTTATATTTATGACTGATGGACTATTATGGACAAATCCGTATGGACATATTAAATAATCCAGGACAAAGGACAATTAACCCATGGGCATAAAACTAAAATCAACACGTCAAACATCATGATTACGGAAGTTTAAATAAGCATAATTCTTTTATTTCATATTTAATTTCCTTTATTTTATATTTAATTGCACTTCTAATTATCGTATTTTTATTGTTATTGTATTTAATTGCACTTTTAATTATCGTACTTTTTAATTATCGCAAGTTTATTTTATCACACTTTTATTATTGCAATTTCATTATCGTTATTTATTTTACGCTTTAAATTACGTCTTTTATTTATTTAATATTTTACATTAGGTTTTAACTGCGACTAAAGTTTTAAAATCGACAAACCGGTCATTAAATGGTAAAAACCCCCCTTTATAATAATAATATTATTTATATATATATATATTTGTATTTTTATAAAAGTAAACTAATATAGCGTTAAGCTTTGTTTAAAAAGATTCCCCGTGGAACGAACCGGACTTACTAAAAACTACACTACTGTACGATTAGGTACACTGCCTATAAGTGTTGTAGCAAGGTTTAAGTATATCCATTCTATAAATAAATAAATATCTTGTGTAAAATTGTATCGTATTTAATAGTATTTCCTGATAAAATTTAATAGTATTTTATACCCCTTAGCTTTGACATCAGTCGTCAAAGGGACGAGGGTTACGTAATGTCCAACAGTCCCGTAACAATCTAAAAACCTCATTTCTTACCCAAATTACCGACTCCGTCACTTGTGGGAACGTTTTGTTTAATAGTTGTAGCCCGATGTTCTTATTCTCACTTTGGTGAGAAGCGAACATTACTAATCCGTAAGCATAACATGCTTCTTTATGTTGCATGTTAGCCGCTTTTTCTAAATCACGAAGTCCAATATTCGGATATATTGAGTCAAAATAATTTCTTAACCCATTGCGTAAAATAGCATTTGGGTTCCCCGTAATATATGAGTCAAAGTAAACACATCGTAACTTATGGATTTCCCAATGTGATATCCCCCATTTTTTGAACGAAAGCCTTTTATAAACTAAGGCATTCTTGGAACGTTCTTCGAATGTCTTACAAACTGATCTCGCCTTAAATAGTTGTGCCGAAGAATTCTGACCGACTCTAGACAAGATTTCATCAATTATGTCTCCGGGTAGGTCTCTTAAAATATTGGGTTGTCTATCCATTTTGTGTTTTTATACTGTAAAATAGATAAGAGTTAGATTCATAAAAAAAATACTTATTAATACAAGCAATTTTTACATATATCATAAAGCATAAGCACACTATATTCCATATATTACACCACACGAATACAACTATCTTATTCTGACTCGCTTGTTTCTTCTTCTTCGGTTTTGGTTCGTTTTGCCAAGTTTCTAGGGATATATGATGTTCCCCTAATACGAGCCGTCGTTTTCCACATTGGTTTAGAAAAACCTGGTGGTTTAGAGGTTCTCGGGTCATTGTTACAACTTAAGGACTTCGGGGGTTGACGATACATATAAAGTTCATCGGGGTTGAAATTAGATTTCTCTATTTTATGCCCTTTCCCTTATTATTTTCTTTTGCCTTTTTAAATTCAGTTAGGGTAATTTCTATAACATCATCGGAATTCTCGTCGGAATCCGATTCATCGGAGAATTGGTAATCCTCCCAATATTTTGCTTCCTTGGCGGAAACACCATTGACCATAATTAACCTTGGTCGGTTGGTTGAGGATTTTCTTTTACTTAACCGTTTTATTATTTCCCCCACCGGTTCTATTTCTTCATCCGGTTCCGATTCTTCTTCCGGTTCCGATTCTTCTTCCGGTTCCGACTCTTCTTCCGGTTCCTCTTCGGGAACTTGTGAATCAGTCCACGAATCATTCCAATTTACATTTGACTCTTCATTATTATTAGGTGAGTCAAGGGGACTTGTTCTAGAGGTAGACATCTATCACATAATATAAAACGCGTTAAGAGATTAATATATCACATAATATTCACATGTTAAAAATATATAGTTTCCAACAAAATTTGTTAAGCAATCATTTTTCAAGTAAACACGGTCGAAGTCCAGACTCACTAATGCATCCTAACAAACTCGATAAGACACACTAATGCAAAATTCTGGTTCTCTAAGACCAACGCTCGGATACCAACTGAAATGTCCCGTTCTTATTGATTAAAAACGTTCCATATTAATTGATTTCGTTGCGAGGTTTTGACCTCTATATGAGACGTTTTTCAAAGACTGCATTCATTTTAAAAGAAACCATAACCTTTATTTCATCAATAAAGGTTTAAAAAGCTTTACGTAGATTATCAAATAATGATAATCTAAAATATCCTGTTTACACACGACCATTACATAATGGTTTACAATACAAATATGTTACAACAAAATAAGTTTCTTGAATGCAGTTTTTACACAATATCATACAAGCATGGACTCCAAATCTCATCCTTATTTAAGTATGCGACAGCGGAAGCTCTTAATAATCACCTGAGAATAAACATGCTTAAAACGTCAACAAAAATGTTGGTGAGTTATAGGTTTAACCTATATATATCAAATCATAATAATAGACCACAAGATTTCATATTTCAATACACATCCCATACATAGAGATAAAAATCATTCATATGGTGAACACCTGGTAACCGACATTAACAAGATGCATATATAAGAATATCCCCATCATTCCGGGACACCCTTCGGATATGATATAAATTTCGAAGTACTAAAGCATCCAGTACTTTGGATGGGGTTTGTTAGGCCCAATAGATCTATCTTTAGGATTCGCGTCAATTAGGGTGTCTGTTCCCTAATTCTTAGATTACCAGACTTAATAAAAAGGGGCATATTCGATTTCGATAATTCAACCATAGAATGTAGTTTCACGTACTTGTGTCTATTTTGTAAATCATTTATAAAACCTGCATGTATTCTCATCCCAAAAATATTAGATTTTAAAAGTGGGACTATAACTCACTTTCACAAATTTTTTTACTTCTTCGGGAAGTAAGACTTGGCCACTGGTTGATTCACGAACCTATAACAATATATACATATATATCAAAGTATGTTCAAAATATATTTACAACACTTTTAATATATTTTGATGTTTTAAGTTTATTAAGTCAGCTGTCCTCGTTAGTAACCTACAACTAGTTGTCCACAGTTAGATGTACAGAAATAAATCGATAAATATTATCTTGAATCAATCCACGACCCAGTGTATACATATCTCAGTATTGATCACAACTCAAACTATATATATTTTGGAATCAACCTCAACCCTGTATAGCTAACTCCAACATTCACATATAGAGTGTCTATGGTTGTTCCGAAATATATATAGATGTGTCGACATGATAGGTCGAAACATTGTATACGTGTCTATGGTATCTCAAGATTACATAATATACAATACAAGTTGATTAAGTTATGGTTGGAATAGATTTGTTACCAATTTTCACGTAGCTAAAATGAGAAAAATTATCCAATCTTGTTTTACCCATAACTTCTTCATTTTAAATCCGTTTTGAGTGAATCAAATTGCTATGGTTTCATATTGAAGTCTATTTTATGAATCTAAATAGAAAAAGTATAGGTTTATAGTCGGAAAAATAAGTTACAAGTCGTTTTTGTAAAGGTAGTCATTTCAGTCGAAAGAACGACGTCTAGATGACCATTTTAGAAAATATACTTCCACTTTGAGTTTAACCATAATTTTTGGATATAGTTTCATGTTCATAATAAAAATCATTTTCTCAGAATAACAACTTTTAAATCAAAGTTTATCATAGTTTTTAATTAACTAACCCAAAACAGCCCGCGGTGTTACTACGACGGCGTAAATCTGGTTTTACGGTGTTTTTCGTGTTTCCAGGTTTTAAATCATTAAGTTAGCATATAATATATATATAGAACATGTGTTTAGTTGATTTTAAAAGTCAATTTAGAAGGATTAACTTTTGTTTGCGAACAAGTTTAGAATTAACTAAACTATGTTCTAGTGATTACAAGTTTAAACCTTCGAATAAGATAGCTTTATATGTATGAATCAAATGATGTTATGAACATCATTACTACCTTAAGTTCCCTGGATAAACCTACTGGAAAAGAGAAAAATGGATCTAGCTTCAACGGATCCTTGGATGGCTCGAAGTTCTTGAAGTAGAATCATGACACGAAAACAAGTTCAAGTAAGATCATCACTTGAAATAAGATTGTTATAGTTATAGAAATTGAACCAAAGTTTGAATATGATTATTACCTTGTATTAGAATGACAACCTACTGTAAGAAACAAAGATTTCTTGAGGTTGGATGATCACCTTACAAGATTGGAAGTGAGCTAGCAAACTTGAAAGTATTCTTGATTTTATGTAACTAGAACTTGTAGAATTTATGAAGAACACTTAGAACTTGAAGATAGAACTTGAGAGAGATCAATTAGATGAATAAAGTTGAAGAATGAAAGTGTTTGTAGGTGTTTTTGGTCGTTGGTGTATGGATTAGATATAAAGGATATGTAATTTTGTTTTCATGTAAATAAGTCATGAATGATTACTCATATTTTTGTAATTTTATGAGATATTTCATGCTAGTTGCCAAATGATGGTTCCCACATGTGTTAGGTGACTCACATGGGCTACTAAGAGCTGATCATTGGAGTGTATATACCAATAGTACATACATCTAAAAGTTGTGTATTGTACGAGTACGAATACGGGTGCATACGAGTAGAATTGTTGATGAAACTGAACGAGGATGTAATTGTAAGCATTTTTGTTAAGTAGAAGTATTTTGATAAGTGTATTGAAGTCTTTCAAAAGTGTATAAATACATATTAAAACACTACATGTATATACATTTTAACTGAGTCGTTAAGTCATCGTTAGTCGTTACATGTAAGTGTTGTTTTGAAACCTTTAGGTTAACGATCTTGTTAAATGTTGTTAACCCAATGTTTATAATATCAAATGAGATTTTAAATTATTATATTATCATGATATTATCATGTATGAATATCTCTTAATATGATATATATACATTAAATGTCTTTACAACGATAATCGTTACATATATGTCTCGTTTAAAAATCATTAAGTTAGTAGTCTTGTTTTTACATATGTAGTTCATTGTTAATATACTTAATGATATGTTTACTTATCATAGTATCATGTTAACTATATATATATCCATATATATGTCATCATATAGTTTTTACAAGTTTTAACGTTCGTGAATCACCAGTCAACTTGGGTGGTCAATTGTCTATATGAAACATATTTCAATTAATCAAGTCTTAACAAGTTTGATTGCTTAACATGTTGGAAACATTTAATCATGTAAATATCAATTTCAATTAATATATATAAACATGGAAAAGTTCGGGTCACTACATGCATGGCACAACACCAAGTAACTATACAAACAATGGTAAGCGTCTAGCAACACGTCATTGTCCCCAAATTCATGTGAGGGTAGTTTCTCGAAACTTTTTATGATAAGTTTTAAATGTCATTCGTCCTTTTGTTTCAGATACTTTAGTTAAACTTGAGATATGGATCATCGGTCATTCTCATTTGTTTAACAATTTTGTTTCTCAATCTTAGAACTGAATTAGATCACCAAACTAATTAAGTATTGTTAACACCTATTTCCTTATGAGGGAAGGCTTAGTGTGTTAGCACGACACTAGAAGCGATCTAGCTAATGGGGGAGTGTTGCCGATTGATGTTTACCCTTGGGAAATAATCCCTGCAGACTCGGTACACAGATCTGGAAATCTGTGGGGTGGCTTAATCAATCTGTTGTCTGTTTAGCATTTAGCTGTTAGCCGGACGACTTCTAGTGAGAGAAAGTATTGTGTGAGAGAGAAAGGTGAAGTCTCTGCTCACAAGTTGTCAGAATGTCCGAATGAATAAAATGTCGACCAAAGGGGTCTATTTATAGTGACAGATCCACCAGATTGTTCGGGGACACGTGTCAGATGATAATACGTTCTGTTATTCGTGGCGCTCTCCGTCCAGGGCTTAAGCGTTAGGCGGCCTTCAGGGCTTATGCATGATGGAAACAGCCTTCACAGTTTCACAAAACGATTGTTCTCAGTGTTCCTGATGCTATTTTCATGTGAATATTGTGCCTTTATGCGTGTATACGATAGGATACACCATTAAGTCCCCCCAGTTTAATGACTTAAGCATTTGAAAAAGGATTAAGTTGTTAAACTCCTGCTAACGCATGCCAAACTAGTCTTCACATTTGTCATTTGCATCGGGAAAAATGTTACAGGCATTAATTGCAGACGAAATTTACTGACGCTATGATGATTAATTATAAATGGTTGAGAATCTCCACGCGCCTCCAGATGTAAAAAGTGTTATTTCGTACCTCACGTTTAAACGTGCCCGTATACGTGTCACAATCGTGTCCATAAAAATTGCATCGATGAACTCCTATATAAACCGTCATAACCCTTTTACCTTCACTTTTTTACCTTGCCCGGATCCAAAAAAGCATATTTCTTCCCCAAATCTTCATCACATTCTTCATCTTTCAACTCTTTAAGGTTTATCATCTTCCAAGGTCAGTTATACTTCATCTTACTGCTATTTCTTTCTTGTTGTTATCTTTTTACTTTATTACCATGGCTTCTGCATCGAGTACTGGCCAAGAAGACGTTGAGGTTTCTTCTCCAGAAACCATTGATCTGTCGGAGGTTAGCACAATGGCATCATCATTAACGGCGAGCCATCTGGACGGCTTGAAGATTGCTTTTCGCCATCTTAATCAATTCAACCCTATTCTTCCTACAAACAGGCAAACTGCCAACGATCCTCCTACTGGAAAAATTTCTTTATATGCTTTACAAATTACTCACGGCAATCTCCGTGTTCCACTTACTAATTTTCTCCTCCGCATCCTTAGATATTATAAGGCTTGCCTTAGCCAAATGCATCCTCATGGCCTCCAAAAAATTATCCTGTTTGAAATGTACTGCAACGCTGTCAATATTAAGCCTCGCATTAAAGTTTTTATCTCTCTATTTAGAATTCGCACGATTAGCCAGTGTTGGCTTACTATTGACAATAAACGAAATGCACATTTTGCTGGTACGAATAAAGTGTCAAACTTAAAAGACTGGAAGAGTCCATTTTTCTTTATTGATGAGACAGTAATTCCAGAAGAGTATTCCATTGTCCGGAAATGGAAACCTTTAGATCCTGGCATGGGAAAGGGTGAGAAGATATCCGACGCAGAGAGACGAATAGTGGATCGTTTAAAAGATCTCTATCTTCCGCCCAGATCATATGAAAAGTATGAGGGGATTCTTGTGTTGTGCAGAGTAAGCCAGGAATCGCCAACTACTTATGTGCCAGGACTCTTTCAGAAAAACAAGGGTAGGATGTGATATGATCATCCTAATATACATAAATGTCTGTCTACTTCATGTTATTGTTGCTCATATTGCTATTTTTTGCCTTTGTTTATTTTTTTTAGCAAATACCGAAATGCTTGTTCGTTCTGCTCTGTTATCCCTCGATCTTGAGGATGATGTGGTTATCACAGCCCGTGAAAAAATGCCTGCTGAGTTAAAGGCAGAGAGGGTTGCAGCTGAGGCTGCTGCTACTGCTGCTGCTGAAAAGGGTGAAGAAAGCAGTAGTGGCAGTTCTGATAGTGAGTCCGAATCTGAACGGACAGATTCTGAGTGGGCAGCGGAGGACACCACTACTGAGCAACAAACAACAGGCTCAGTAGACATTACCGGTGAAACGTGTAGTGACCCGAACTTTTCCATGTTTATATATATTAATTGAGATTGATATTTACATGATTAAATGTTTCCAACATGTTAAGCAATCAAACTTGTTAAGACTTGATTAATTGAAATAGGTTTCATATAGACAATTGACCACCCAAGTTGACCGGTGATTCACGAACGTTAAAACTTGTAAAAACTATATGATGACATATATATGGTTATATATATAGTTAACATTATATTATGATAAGTAAACATATCATTAAGTATATTAACAATGAACTACATATGTAAAAACAAGACTACTAACTTAATGATTTTGAAGCGAGACATATATGTAACGATTATCGTTGTAACGACATTTAATGTATATATATCATATTAAGAGATATTCTTACATCATAATATCATGATAATATAATAATTTAAAATCTCTTTTGATACTATAAACATTGGGTTAACAACATTTAACAAGATCGTTAACCTAAAGGTTTCAAAACAACATTTACATGTAACGACTAACGATGACTTAACGACTCAGTTAAAATGTATATACATGTAGTGTTTTAATATGTATTTATACACTTTTGAAAGACTTCAATACACTTATCAAAATACTTCTACTTAACAAAAATGCTTACAATTACATCCTCGTTCAGTTTCATCAACAATTCTACTCGTATGCACCCGTATTCGTACTCGTACAATACACAGCTTTTAGATGTATGTACTATTGGTATATACACTCCAATGATCAGCTCTTAGCAGCCCATGTGAGTCACCTAACACATGTGGGAACCATCATTTGGCAACTAGCATGAAATATCTCATAAAATTACAAAAATATGAGTAATCATTCATGACTTATTTACATGAAAACAAAATTACATATCCTTTATATCTAATCCATACACCAACGACCAAAAACACCTACAAACACTTTCATTCTTCAATTTTCTTCATCTAATTGATCTCTCTCAAGTTCTATCTTCAAGTTCTAAGTGTTCTTCATAAATTCCAAAAGTTCTAGTTTCATAAAATCAAGAATACTTTCAAGTTTGCTAGCTCACTTTCAATCTTGTAAGGTGATCATCCAACCTCAAGAAATCTTTGTTTCTTACAGTAGGTTATCATTCTAATACAAGGTAATAATCATATTCAAACTTTGGTTCAATTTCTATAACTATAACAATCTTATTTCAAGTGATGATCTTACTTGAACTTGTTTTCGTGTCATGATTCTGCTTCAAGAACTTCGAGCCATCCAAGGATCCATTGAAGCTAGATCCATTTTTCTATTTTCCAGTAGGTTTATCCAAGGAAATTAAGGTAGTAATGATGTTCATAACATCATTCTATTCATACATATAAAGCTATCTTATTCGAAGGTTTAAACTTGTAATCACCAGAACATAGTTTAGTTAATTCTAAACTTGTTCGCAAACAAAAGTTAATCCTTCTAACTTTACTTTTAAAATCAACTAAACACATGTTCTATATCTATATGATATGCTAACTTAATGATTTAAAACCTGGAAACACGAAAAACACCGTAAAACCGGATTTACGCCGTCGTAGTAACACCGCGGGCTGTTTTGGGTTAGTTAATTAAAAACTATGATAAACTTTGATTTAAAAGTTGTTATTTTGAGAAAATGATTTTTATTATGAACATGAAACTATATCCAAAAATTATGGTTAAACTCAAAGTGGAAGTATGTTTTCTAAAATGGTCATCTAGACGTCGTTCTTTCGACTGAAATGACTACCTTTACAAAAACGACTTGTAACTTATTTTTCCGACTATAAACCTATACTTTTTCTGTTTAGATTCATAAAATATAGTTCAATATGAAACCATAGCAATTTGATTCACTCAAAACGGATTTAAAATGAAGAAGTTATGGGTAAAACAAGATTGGATAATTTTTCTGATTTTAGCTACGTGAAAATTGGTAACAAATCTATTCCAACCATAACTTAATCAACTTGTATTGTATATTATGTAATCTTGAGATACCATAGACACGTATACAATGTTTCGACCTATCATGTCGACACATCTATATATATTTCAGAACAACCATAGACACTCTATATGTGAATGTTGGAGTTAGCTATACAGGGTTGAGGTTGATTCCAAAATATATATAGTTTGAGTTGTGATCAATACTGAGATACGTATACACTGGGTCGTGGATTGATTCAAGATAATATTTATCGATTTATTTCTGTACATCTAACTGTGGACAACTAGTTGTAGGTTACTAACGAGGACAGCTGACTTAATAAACTTAAAACATCAAAATATATTAAAAGTGTTGTAAATATATTTTGAACATACTTTGATATATATGTATATATTGTTATAGGTTCGTGAATCAACCAGTGGCCAAGTCTTACTTCCCGACGAAGTAAAAATCTGTGAAAGTGAGTTATAGTCCCACTTTTAAAATCTAATATTTTTGGGATGAGAATACATGCAGGTTTTATAAATAATTTACAAAATAGACACAAGTACGTGAAACTACATTCTATGGTTGAATTATCGAAATCGAATATACCCCTTTTTATTAAGTCTGGTAATCTAAGAATTAGGGAACAGACACCCTAATTGACGCGAATCCTAAAGATAGATCTATTGGGCCTAACAAACCCCATCCAAAGTACCGGATGCTTTAGTACTTCGAAATTTATATCATATCCGAAGGGTGTCCCGGAATGATGGGGATATTCTTATATATGCATCTTGTTAATGTCGGTTACCAGGTGTTCACCATATGAATGATTTTTATCTCTATGTATGAGATGTATATTGAAATATGAAATCTTGTGGTCTATTATTATGATTTGATATATATAGGTTAAACCTATAACTCACCAACATTTTTGTTGACGTTTTAAGCATGTTTATTCTCAGGTGATTATTAAGAGCTTCCGCTGTCGCATACTTAAATAAGGACGAGATTTGGAGTCCATGCTTGTATGATATTGTGTAAAAACTGCATTCAAGAAACTTATTTTGTTGTAACATATTTGTATTGTAAACCATTATGTAATGGTCGTGTGTAAACAGGATATTTTAGATTATCATTCTTTGATAGTCTACGTAAAGTTTTTTTTAAAACCTTTATTGATGAAATAAAGGTTATGGTTTGTTTTAAAATGAATGCAGTCTTTGAAAAACGTCTCATATAGAGGTCAAAACCTCGCAACGAAATCAATTAATATGGAATGTTTTTAATCAATAAGAACGGGACATTTCAGTTGGTATCCGAGCGTTGGTCTTAGAGAACCAGAATTTTGCATTAGTGTATCTTATCGAGTTTGTTAGGATGCATTAGTGAGTCTGGACTTCGACCGTGTTTACTTGAAAAATGATTGCTTAACAAATTTTGTTGGAAACTATATATTTTTAACATGTGAATATTATGTGATATATTAATCTCTTAACGCGTTTAATATTATGTGATAGATGTCTACCTCTAGAACAAGTCCCATTGACTCACCTAATAATAATGAAGAGTCAAATGTAAATTGGAATGATTCGTGGACTGATTCACAAGTTCCCGAAGAGGAACCGGAAGAAGAGTCGGAACCGGAAGAAGAATCGGAACCGGAAGAAGAATCGGAACCGGATGAAGAAATAGAACCGGTGGGGGAAATAATAAAACGGTTAAGTAAAAGAAAATCCTCAACCAACCGACCAAGGTTAATTATGGTCAATGGTGTTTCCGCCAAGGAAGCAAAATATTGGGAGGATTACCAATTCTCCGATGAATCGGATTCCGACGAGAATTCCGATGATGTTATAGAAATTACCCCAACTGAATTTAAAAAGGCAAAAGAAAATAATAAGGGAAAGGGCATAAAAATAGAGAAATCTAATTCCAACCCCGATGAACTTTATATGTATCGTCAACCCCCGAAGTCCTTAAGTTGTAACAATGACCCGGGAACCTCTAAACCACCAGGTTTTTCTAAACCAATGTGGATCACGACGGCTCGTATTAGGGGAACCTGATATATCCCTAGAAACTTGGCAAAACGAACCAAAACCGAAGAAGAATAAACAAGCGAGTCGGAATAAGATAGTTGTATTCGTGTGGTGTAATATATGTAATATAGTGTGCTTATGCTTTATGATATATGTAAAAATTGCTTGTATTAATAAGTATTTTTTTTTATGAATCTAACTCTTGTCTATTTTACAGTATAAAAACACAAAATGGATAGACAACCCAATATTTTAAGACACCTACCCGGAGACATGATTGATGAAATCTTGTCTAGAGTCGGTCAGAATTCTTCGGCACAACTATTTAAGGCGAGATCAGTTTGTAAGACATTCGAAGAACGTTCCAAGAATGCCTTGGTTTATAAAAGGCTTTCGTTCGGAAGATGGGGGATATCACATTGGGAAATCCATAAGTTACGATGTGTTTACTTTGACGCATATATTGCGGGGAACCCAAATGCTATTTTATGCAATGGGTTAAGAAATTATTTTGACTCAATATATCCGAATATTGGACTTCGTGATTTAGAAAAAGCGGCTAACATGCAACATAAAGAAGCATGTTATGCTTACGGATTAGTAATGTTCGCTTCTCACCAAAGTGAGAACAAGAACATCGGGCTACAACTATTAAACAAAACGTTCCCACAAGTGACAGAGTCGGTAATTGGGGTAAGAAATGAGGTTTTTAGATTGTTACGGGACTGTTGGACATTACGTAACCCTCGTCCCTTTGACGACGTTACAACACGCTGTCTTATCAACGGCCATAACGGTTATGTTCCACAAGACCAAGGATGGGAAGTAGTCCTAGTAAAACCAGAATGCATGACTTGTTTCTGGACGTATGAATTACGTGTCTTTATTGCCTTTGCTGAACGACTTGTGTACTAGCTAGAATTATCTTCACAACCATCTTGTATCAAATTTATTGTGTACTATATTTCATGCTATATGTAAAATAAGCGGTATTGTAAGTTTGTAAAATGTTGTGTAAAAGTTTGAACGTGAAATATTATTATAATCAGTTTTTCATATAGAATTGTAGTAGTTGAATTGTATATTAGCTACTAAGTATGAACTTAACGGGTAGGTACTACCCGAATTTAAACTTATAAAACGCTAATATGAAGAAAAATCTTTTATAAATGAGTTCATATTATGCTACGAAATACTATTAACTACTCTTAATATTCTGTATGATTAACTTGTTCCATTTGACTATTTTGAAGGAAATGGCACCGACTACTCGACACACCGTGAATATGAATGAAGAGGAATTCCGTACTTTTCTAGCTTCAAACATAGCCGCAGTACAGGCTGCGCTACATACCAACAATAACCTTGGATCTAGCAGTACAGGAAATCATGTAGGATGCACCTACAAAGAATTCACTGCCTGCAAACCTTTGGAATTTGATGGAACCGAAGGACCGATCGGATTGAAACGGTGGACCGAGAAGGTCGAATCGGTGTTTGCCATAAGTAAGTGTACAGAAGAGGACAAAGTAAAGTACGCTACGCATACCTTCACAGGTTCTGCGTTAACATGGTGGAATACCTATCTAGAGCAAGTGGGACAAGACGATGCGTACGCACTACCGTGGTCAGCATTCAAGCACTTGATGAACGAGAAGTACCGTCCCAGAACCGAGGTCAATAAGCTCAAGACAGAACTTAGAGGGTTACGGACCCAAGGATTTGATATTACCACGTACGAAAGACGATTCACAGAATTGTGCCTATTGTGTCCGGGAGCATTCGAAGATGAGGAAGAGAAGATCGACGCGTTTGTGAAAGGATTACCGGAAAGAATCTAAGAAGATATAAGTTCACACGAGCCCGCCTCCATACAACAGGCATGTAGAATGGCTCACAAACTCGTGAACCAGATTGAAGAAAGAATTAAAGAACAGACTGCTGAAGAGGCCAATGTGAAGCAAGTCAAAAGAAAGTGGGAGGAAAACGGTGATAAGAATCACCAATACAACAACAACAGTAATTACAACAATAATCGCAACAATTATCCCAACAATCGCAACATCAATCGCAACTACAACAAACGGCCCAACAACAACAACAACAACTACAACAATCATCCCAACAACAATAATAACCGCAACAACAACAACAATCAGAAGCAGCTATGCCAAAGGTGTGAAAAGAATCACTCGGGGTTCTGCACCAAATTTTGCAACAAGTGTAAAAGAAATGGTCATAGCGCGGCGAAGTGTGAGGTCTACGGACCAGGGGTTAATAGAACGAAAGGAATAAATGGTGTCGGAACAAGTAATGGCGGAGCAAGTAGTGTCGGAGCAAGTTATGCCAATGTAGTTTGTTATAAATGTGGAAAACCGGGCCACATTATTATAAATTGCCCGAACCAGGAGAACACGAATGGACAAGGCCGTGGAAGAGTTTTCAATATTAATGCGGCAGAGGCACAGGAAGACCCGGAGCTTGTTACGGGTACGTTTCTTATTGACAATAAATCTGCTTACGTTTTATTTGATTCGGGTACGGATAGAAGCTATATGAGTAGAGATTTTTGTGCTAAATTAAGTTGTCCATTGACGCCTTTGGATAGTAAATTTTTACTCGAATTAGCAAATGGTAAATTAATTTCAGCAGATAATATATGTCGGAATCGAGAGATTAAACTGGTTAGCGAAACATTTAAGATTGATTTGATACCAGTAGAGTTAGGGAGTTTTGATGTGATAATCGGTATGGACTGGTTGAAAGAAGTGAAAGCGGAGATCGTTTGTTACAAAAATGCAATTCGCATTGTACGAGAAGAAGGAGAACCCTTAATGGTGTACGGAGAAAAGGGCAACACGAAGCTACATCTTATTAGTAATTTGAAGGCACAAAAACTAATAAGAAAAGGTTGCTATGCTGTTCTAGCACACTTCGAGAATGTACAAACTGAAGAAAAGAGCATCAATGATGTTCCCATTGCAAAAGAATTTCCCGATGTATTTCCGAAAGAATACCGGGATTACCCCCACATCGATCCTTTGAATTTCAAATAGATCTTGTACCAGGAGCTGCACCAATAGCTCGTGCTCCTTACAGACTCGCACCCAGCGAGATGAAAGAACTGCAAAGCCAATTACAAGAACTTTTAGAGCGTGGTTTCATTCGACCAAGCACATCACCGTGGGGAGCTCCTGTTTTGTTTGTCAAGAAGAAAGATGGTACATTCAGGTTGTGTATCGACTACCGAGAGTTGAACAAACTTACCATCAAGAACCGCTACCCACTACCGAGAATCGACGACTTATTTGATCAACTACAAGGCTCGTCTATTTATTCAAATATTGACTTACGTTCCGGGTATCATCAAATGCGGGTGAAAGAAGATGATATTCTAAAGACTGCTTTTAGAACACGTTACGGTCATTACGAGTTTATGGTCATGCCGTTTGGTTTAACTAATGCACCAGCTGTGTTCATGGACCTTATGAACCGAGTGTGTGGACCATACCTTGACAAGTTTGTCATTGTTTTCATTGATGACATACTTATTTTCTCAAAGAATGACCAAGAACACGGTGAACATTTGAGAAAGGTGTTAGAAGTATTGAGGAAGGAAGAATTGTACGCTAAGTTTTCAAAGTGTGCATTTTGGTTGGAAGAAGTTCAATTCCTCGGTCACATAGTGAACAAAGAAGGTATTAAGGTGGATCCGGCAAAGATAGAAACTGTTGAAAAGTGGGAAACCCCGAAAACTCCGAAACACATACGCCAGTTTTTAGGACTAGCTGGTTACTACAGAAGGTTCATCCAAGACTTTTCCAGAATAGCAAAACCCTTGACTGCATTAACGCATAAAGGGAAGAAATTTGAAAGGAATGATGAACAAGAGAAAGCGTTTCAGTTATTGACGAAAAAGCTAACTACGGCACCTATATTGTCATTGCCTGAAGGGAATGATGATTTTGTGATTTATTGTGATGCATCAAAGCAAGGTCTCGGTTGTGTATTAATGCAACGAACGAAGGTGATTGCTTATGCGTCTAGACAATTGAAGATTCACGAACAAAATTATACGACGCATGATTTGGAATTAGGCGCGGTTGTTTTTGCATTAAAGACTTGGAGGCACTACTTATATGGGGTCAAAAGTATTATATATACCGACCACAAAAGTCTTCAACACATATTTAATCAGAAACAACTGAATATGAGGCAGCGTAGGTGGATTGAATTATTGAATGATTACGACTTTGAGATTCGTTACCACCCAGGGAAGGCAAATGTGGTAGCCGATGCCTTGAGCAGGAAGGACAGAGAACCCATTCGAGTAAAATCTATGAATATAATGATTCATAATAACCTTACTACTCAAATAAAGGAGGCGCAACAAGGAGTTTTAAAAGAGGGAAATTTAAAGGATGAAATACCCAAAGGATCGGAGAAGCATCTTAATATTCGGGAAGACGGAACCCGGTATAGGGCTGAAAGGATTTGGGTACCAAAATTTGGAGATATGAGAGAAATGGTACTTAGAGAAGCTCATAAAACCAGATACTCAATACATCCTGGAACGAGGAAGATGTACAAGGATCTCAAGAAACATTTTTGGTGGCCGGGTATGAAAGCCGATGTTGCTAAATACGTAGGAGAATGTTTGACGTGTTCTAAGGTCAAAGCTGAGCATCAGAAACCATCAGGTCTACTTCAACAACCCGAAATCCCAGAATGGAAATGGGAAAACATTACCATAGATTTCATCACTAAATTGCCAAGGACTGCAAGTGGTTTTGATACTATTTGGGTAATAGTTGATCGTCTCACCAAATCAGCACACTTCCTGCCAATAAGAGAAGATGACAAGATGGAGAAGTTAGCACGACTGTATTTGAAGGAAGTCGTCTCCAGACATGGAATACCAATCTCTATTATCTCTGATAGGGATGGTAGATTTATTTCAAGATTCTGGCAGACATTACAGCAAGCATTAGGAACTCGTCTAGACATGAGTACTGCCTATCATCCACAAACTGATGGGCAGAGCGAAAGGACGATACAAACGCTTGAAGACATGCTACGAGCATGTGTTATTGATTTTGGAAACAGTTGGGATCGACATCTACCGTTAGCAGAATTTTCCTACAACAACAGCTACCATTCAAGCATTGAGATGGCGCCGTTTGAAGCACTTTATGGTAGAAAGTGCAGGTCTCCGATTTGTTGGAGTGAAGTGGGGGATAGACAGATTACGGGTCCGGAGATTATACAAGAAACTACCGAGAAGATCATCCAAATTCAACAACGGTTGAAAACCGCCCAAAGTCGACAAAAGAGCTACGCTGACATTAAAAGAAAAGATATAGAATTTGAAATTGGAGAGATGGTCATGCTTAAAGTTGCACCTTGGAAAGGCGTTGTTCGATTTGGTAAACGAGGGAAATTAAATCCAAGGTATATTGGACCATTCAAGATTATTGATCGTGTCGGACCAGTAGCTTACCGACTTGAGTTACCTCAACAACTCGCGGCTGTACATAACACTTTCCACGTCTCGAATTTGAAGAAATATTTTGCTAAAGAATATCTCACTATTCCGTTAGATGAAATCCAAATCAACGAAAAACTCCAATTCATTGAAGAACCCGTCGAAATAATGGATCGTGAGGTTAAAAGACTTAAGCAAAACAAGATACCAATTGTTAAGGTTCGATGGAATGCTCGTAGAGGACCCGAGTTCACCTGGGAGCATGAAGATCAGATGAAGAAGAAATACCCGCATCTATTTCTAGAAGATTCGTCAACACCTTCAACAGCTTAAAATTTCGGGACGAAATTTATTTAACGGGTAGGTACTGTAGTGACCCGAACTTTTCCATGTTTATATATATTAATTGAGATTGATATTTACATGATTAAATGTTTCCAACATGTTAAGCAATCAAACTTGTTAAGACTTGATTAATTGAAATAGGTTTCATATAGACAATTGACCACCCAAGTTGACCGGTGATTCACGAACGTTAAAACTTGTAAAAACTATATGATGACATATATATGGTTATATATATAGTTAACATTATATTATGATAAGTAAACATATCATTAAGTATATTAACAATGAACTACATATGTAAAAACAAGACTACTAACTTAATGATTTTGAAGCGAGACATATATGTAACGATTATCGTTGTAAAGACATTTAATGTATATATATCATATTAAGAGATATTCTTACATCATAATATCATGATAATATAATAATTTAAAATCTCTTTTGATATTATAAACATTGGGTTAACAACATTTAACAAGATCGTTAACCTAAAGGTTTCAAAACAACATTTACATGTAACGACTAACGATGACTTAACGACTCAGTTAAAATGTATATACATGTAGAGTTTTAATATTTATTTATACACTTTTGAAAGACTTCAATACACTTATCAAAATACTTCTACTTAACAAAAATGCTTACAATTACATCCTCGTTCAGTTTCATCAACAATTCTACTCGTATGCACCCGTATTCGTACTCGTACAATACACAGCTTTTAGATGTATGTACTATTGGTATATACACTCCAATGATCAGCTCTTAGCAGCCCATGTGAGTCACCTAACACATGTGGGAACCATCATTTGGCAACTAGCATGAAATATCTCATAAAATTACAAAAATATGAGTAATCATTCATGACTTATTTACATGAAAACAAAATTACATATCCTTTATATCTAATCCATACACCAACGACCAAAAACACCTACAAACACTTTCATTCTTCAATTTTCTTCATCTAATTGATCTCTCTCAAGTTCTATCTTCAAGTTCTAAGTGTTCTTCATAAATTCCAAAAGTTCTAGTTTCATAAAATCAAGAATACTTTCAAGTTTGCTAGCTCACTTTCAATCTTGTAAGGTGATCATCCAACCTCAAGAAATCTTTGTTTCTTACAGTAGGTTATCATTCTAATACAAGGTAATAATCATATTCAAACTTTGGTTCAATTTCTATAACTATAACAATCTTATTTCAAGTGATGATCTTACTTGAACTTGTTTTCGTGTCATGATTCTGCTTCAAGAACTTCGAGCCATCCAAGGATCCATTGAAGCTAGATCCATTTTTCTATTCCCAGTAGGTTTATCCAAGGAAATTAAGGTAGTAATGATGTTCATAACATCATTCTATTCATACATATAAAGCTATCTTATTCGAAGGTTTAAACTTGTAATCACTAGAACATAGTTTAGTTAATTCTAAACTTGTTCGCAAACAAAAGTTAATCCTTCTAACTTGACTTTTAAAATCAACTAAACACATGTTCTATATCTATATGATATGCTAACTTAATGATTTAAAACCTGGAAACACGAAAAACACCGTAAAACCGGATTTACGCCGTCGTAGTAACACCGCGGGCTGTTTTGGGTTAGTTAATTAAAAACTATGATAAACTTTGATTTAAAAGTTGTTATTCTGAGAAAATGATTTTTATTATGAACATGAAACTATATTCAAAAATTATGGTTAAACTCAAAGTGGAAGTATGTTTTCTAAAATGGTCATCTAGACGTCGTTCTTTCGACTGAAATGACTACCTTTACAAAAACGACTTGTAACTTATTTTTCCGACTATAAACCTATAATTTTTCTGTTTAGATTCATAAAATATAGTTCAATATGAAACCATAGCAATTTGATTCACTCAAAACGGATTTAAAATGAAGAAGTTATGGGTAAAACAAGATTGGATAATTTTTCTGATTTTAGCTACGTGAAAATTGGTAACAAATCTATTCCAACCATAACTTAATCAACTTGTATTGTATATTATGTAATCTTGAGATACCATAGACACGTATACAATGTTTCGACCTATCATGTCGACACATCTATATATATTTCGGAACAACCATAGACACTCTATATGTGAATGTTGGAGTTAGCTATACAGGGTTGAGGTTGATTCCAAAATATATATAGTTTGAGTTGTGATCAATACTGAGATACGTATACACTGGGTCGTGGATTGATTCAAGATAATATTTATCGATTTATTTCTATACATCTAACTGTGGACAACTAGTTGTAGGTTACTAACGAGGACAGCTGACTTAATAAACTTAAAACATCAAAATATATTAAAAGTGTTGTAAATATATTTTGAACATACTTTGATATATATGTATATATTGTTATAGGTTCGTGAATCATCCAGTGGCCAAGTCTTACTTCCCGACGAAGTAAAAATCTGTGAAAGTGAGTTATAGTCCCACTTTTAAAATCTAATATTTTTGGGATGAGAATACATGCAGGTTTTATAAATAATTTACAAAATAGACACAAGTACGTGAAACTACATTCTATGGTTGAATTATCGAAATCGAATATACCCCTTTTTATTAAGTCTGGTAATCTAAGAATTAGGGAACAGACACCCTAATTGACGCGAATCCTAAAGATAGATCTATTGGGCCTAACAAACCCCATCCAAAGTACCGGATGCTTTAGTACTTCGAAATTTATATCATATCCGAAGGGTGTCCCGGAATGATGGGGATATTCTTATATATGCATCTTGTTAATGTCGGTTACCAGGTGTTCACCATATGAATGATTTTTATCTCTATGTATGGGATGTATATTGAAATATGAAATCTTGTGGTCTATTATTATGATTTGATATATATAGGTTAAACCTATAACTCACCAACATTTTTGTTGACGTTTTAAGCATGTTTATTCTCAGGTGATTATTAAGAGCTTCCGCTGTCGCATACTTAAATAAGGACGAGATTTGGAGTCCATGCTTGTATGATATTGGGTAAAAACTGCATTCAAGAAACTTATTTTGTTGTAACATATTTGTATTGTAAACCATTATGTAATGGTCGTGTGTAAACAGGATATTTTAGATTATCATTCTTTGATAGTCTACGTAAAGTTTTTTTTTAAAACCTTTATTGATGAAATAAAGGTTATGGTTTGTTTTAAAATGAATGCAGTCTTTGAAAAACGTCTCATATAGAGGTCAAAACCTCGCAACGAAATCAATTAATATGGAACGTTTTTAATCAATAAGAACGGGACATTTCAAAACGCTCCCCACTCCTCCTCCGGTCAAAAAGACACGCAAGAAGAGCATAGGCTCTTAGAGGGCAAAAAGCACTCAGGGGAGCCCAAAGCTGAAATGTAGAAGAAGTATGCCCACTTTACCCTTTCTTGATTCTGCACATATCTTTGCTTATAACTATTATATTTGTTCATAATGCTAATTTGTTTATGTTAGTAATTTTAGTAGATTCTGATGATAACCAAGAAAAAGCTACTGAAAGTGGTGAGCGGAGGCTGGAGGAGAATTTTGAAAGCCAAGGAGATAAAGTTTTGAAAACTCCTGAGCAGAACTTTACTCTATTTGATGAAGCTGAATTCCATGAGCAGAGGTTGGAAGACGACGCTTCCTATCATTCTCCACCCCCCAGCACCACCATTTCTCTGGTCACATCATCAAACGTTCAAGAGCCATCAATTCCTGCTCATCTGATCGCCCTGCAGGCGTTTATTGATAATCCTGCTCCTAAGTGTGCAGATTTCACTACACTTCCTCAGGTATAAATGAAAAAACAATTTGTATGCACGTGCTTGCACATGAATTATTGATATTGACCATAACATTCTTCTATTACAGGGTTGTGCTCCTCCTGAGCTAAACCCCTACTTCACTGCTCTCCTCTCTCAACAACTTAGGCAATCAACTAATGCTGCTGCGGTGTTACTGATGAGCCATCTAAAAGCACATCTGCAACTACAGACATATCAAGAGCCTATTCTGGAGATAGCCCGTTCTGAAAGGGCTGAAGGTACAAATGCTCGCAAAAGAGCTATGGATGCGGAACGTGCATTATCTGATGTTCAGAATACGCTAAAGACTAAAGACACTGAGCTAAAAAGTGCTCAAGATGCTTTGAAAGCTAAAGAGGCTGAGCTAAAGGGTGCTCAAGATGTTGCTGTGGTTTTACGAGAGGAGAAAGAGAGAATGGTTGAAGCTGAGAAGAAGAAGGCTGAGGAAGAGAAGCTGAAGGCTAGCGAGTTGGAGAGTCAACTGAATGCCTGTAAATTAGAGCTGAACGCTGAGAAGGAGAAGGCTGCTGAACTACTTCAGCGGGCGGAGGCAGGGGAAGGTAATTTTGCTCAACTGAAGAAAGGGATACCGGGAATAATAGCTAAGGTTCTTGGATCTCAACTTGTTGGGAATCCTTATAATGATTATGTTGATGCCACGATTGCTCATTCCATTTCTGATGTTACTGATAAAATTACCAAGCGTCTTGCCCCAAACCAACCTCTCCCTCCTGCAATTGCTAACTTGATGCACTCTGGAACTTTGGAGAGGGTTAATGAGGCAAGAGACAAACTGACAAGCCTTAAGATTAACGTTTATGATGAGGTGTGTAGCAGAGAAGAATCATCTGCTCAGGATGTGCTTGGTGTAGAGTTTGCATAAATTTTGTAACTATTGACGAACAATACTTGTAATAAACTTTGATGCTTTTGATGCCATAAACATATGCTATTTTTATGATTATGTTTGTTTGTATGCTTGCACTAAAGTTTTTGACGTTTCTTGTGTAAAACAAATCTGTTACATACTTAAGCATACAAGAAATCTTCTATGTACAATTGCACACAGATTATTTTATTAAATCACATTGAAAAGTGCTTGAAGTAATTCGTATGTAAATGCCTTGCATTATTAATTTCTACTGAATTAATAACATATGAAATTTTGAAATTTCACTTTGTTAATATTATACTTTCAAATGGTTAATAGGACCTTTGAAGGCCACTATAAGCTTTCCGTCATTAAATTAATGAAGAATATGCAGTGTTTTTGAAGAGTGGTTATGAATTAGTAACATGTCCGTCATACGCCTTCCGTCATAAAGCATATGAGGAAGAATTGGGAAATACTTTTGCCTTCATAAAATATAGAAACTTCTTTCATTCTGTGAAGTAAGTTTTTTATAATGTTTGTCATGACAAGTATCTGATTTTTGTATTTTGCCTCGGTGCGTTCTAGTAAAACTTTAACGTTTTCTAGCCGATCCCTTGTGCCTTTTGATGGCCGGCACAAAAGCTTCCGCCATCGGTGTGATGGCCCCGTCAAAACACTTAACGGCTCCATCACTTGGTCCCACAGCTTGATCGAACTTAAATGAATTTAACAAACGACATTGCATTCTTTTATTTCAAAAGTTTCTCAAAAAGGAAAGCATACCAAAATATGTAGTTTAAAAGTAACCCAACATATTAATAATCCAAAGTTGACACAAAACATTGTCAACAACCCACAAGTAATAATTATTCAAAAACCGAATGCATGCCAAAGTTTCATAAATTGTTTCATTAAAATCTGCCCAAATGCATGCAGACTCTTCTAAACACAGCGGAAGCATCACATAAACTCAAGTACCCGTGAAAACATGCGAGTAAACTGTCAACACAAAGGTTGAGTGAATTATAGGTTTAAATAATTGAATAAACTTTAGACCACAAGATTTAAAAATGTTAGAAAACATTAAACATTATTCCATTATCAATGAACCACCTGGTAACCACTTAACCCTTTATTTACCCTTGCCAAACACAATAAAAATGTACACTGGACAGTGTATCTACAACAAAATACGAAGTACTAAACATTCTGATTATAAATTGCTAGCGCGACTAGCTCGAAATGGGGTTGTCAAACCCGATAGATCTATCCGTAGGATTCGCGTTCACCGGTAGAAACCAATGATTACAGTTACCAGACTAGGGAATATTTTTGTCCAACTCACAATGAATAATTTCAATTTAATCGTCAATTGTGTCTAAACGTGAAATAAAATGCTTGTAATCACATCCCAAAAATATAATTTGAAAAGTATGTAAAAACGGGACTATAACTCACCTTAATAGTAATGAAGTAAGAAACACAATTATGCTAACAGCAAATGTAGTACAATGATCAGGAATGATCACAACGCCGACCTATAAATAAAGCTGGTCGATATAAATAATTAACTTAGGTCAAGTCTTAGTATGATAGCTATTGTACATGTTGCAAGTAGACATAGAACAATACTCAATATGCATCGGTTTGATCGGAACAGCTTACGGACACACACTTTCTATTTTTAGAAAGTTTCTATTTTTAGCAGGTTTCCATTTTTGGAAAGTTTCTATTTTTGGAAAGTTTCTATTTTTGGAAAGTTTCCAAATTTAGAAAGTTGCTATTTTAGGAAAGTTTATAAGTTAGGAAAGTTTCCTTAATTAGAAAGTCAACAAAAGTCAACTGAAAGTCAAAGTCAACCGAAAGTCAACTCAAAAGTCAACCTTGGTCAAACATGGTCAATGTAAATTTTAAAAGTGTAAGTTATAATAATAATATAAGTTATAACGTTTATTAAAGTTAAATATGTCTAATTATGTCATAACATAAGTTTAATTAAATTAAAATGAATTATTAAAGTTAATATAAGTTTAAATGATATAGTTAATATAACATAAGTATTTAATTAATTAATTAAATATTAGTCATAATATAAATATTATTAATTAATAATAAATTTTAAATCATATCATAAGTATTATTAATTAATAATGAATTATTAATCATATCATAAGTTTCTAATTATAATTATTAAATCGTAAGTATTTAATAATTAAATAATAACTAAGCCTTATAATAATTAAATAAATAATTAATCCTTATTATAAGTCTTATAATAGTAATCTCATAATATAAGTTTAATACTTATCATAAGTATTTTCCATTAATAATAAAAGTATTATTAATCATATGTTTAATTAAAATCTTAATTAAATCATAAGTATTAATTAAATGATATAATAAATATATATCATAAGTTGTAAATAATAATAATTACTTTTTTTATCATAAGTAATTAAATGATATTGAAATCCATTATTTATAACATAAGTTTAATAATTAATCACAAGTTTTAAATCAAAAGTTCATCGGGTCGTATCCTGAGCCCCGGGTGTCGGTTTTTGGCGAGCCTTACATATATCTCCGCCTAAGGAAACCACCCGAAACTTTGGTATACTTAAGAACACACCATGAACCACCCACTAGTCATGATATACAGCCAATACACTTCTTGGAACTTCAATTCAATCAAAAACGTGTTTTAGACATAACGGGTGATTCGTGGCTCGGATTGAGATGACCCGAACATGAAAGTTCTCCCCACCATCAGTCCTAACATACTAACACACCCTAAAGTCACCAAATATGGTCACAAAGTCGGACCAAACCTGGTTCATACCAAAATCACATTTCAATCTTAACAAAATACCACTTTGATCATATCTAGGGCTCCGGGAATCGAAACGACATGAATTCGGAGTCTAAAATTAATGTCTTGATGAGAGGAACTCATCTAGATACTTTATTTTAACTTTTATATCAGTCACAATAGCAGAAACACACGAAAAAGCTGCTGTCCCAATTATATCAAACCGAAAACATATGTTTACGAGTAATTCTATGCATACAAACACCATTACAACAACAAGTAATCATCATACTATTAATACGTAATCAAAATACAGAAATATAAAGAAAAATCAAAAGTTCTAGGGTTAGGGTTTATACCCTAATCAAGACACGAGAAGTATAATCGCGTAGAGAACGGAACGAGGAACGCGTTGGTGTTAATTAATCCTTGATCCAAGCAATATTTTTGGTTGATGATGATGATTATATGGTGATGGTTGGCGATGGCAAAGAGAAGAGGGAGAGAGGAGAGCACTTTGCTAAATTTAGGTTTTAGGAAAAATAATGTGAAGTGAAAAGTAATTAACAAAAAAAGAAAGCAAGGGGGTATACCCCATGGATTCGGCCAAAAAAGGGAGTGGGGTGGGTCCTACTTGGCCCATCTCACTTAAATGTTGATGTACTTATGGCCCGAAAGCCCGAACGATCCCGAAACGCGAAAACACGCTTACGCGATTAAAAATTCGGAGAGATAACAAACGCGCGACGAAAAATAAATATAAATAACCTATATAATTATATGATCTTAAAATATCATATTTAAAATATTTAGGATTTAAATATCCCAAAAACGCGACTGTTGATTTGAAAACCGAAAAGATTCGTCGGATAGAAATCCGCGACACGTAGAAACGTACAATTAAAGATATGAATACAAATATTCATATAACACATAATAATTAATATATTATTACAAAAATAATAATATAGGTCATAGAAATGACGTGGCACGAATAACAGTTAACGGTCGTTAAATAATTAACGGTAAAAGATAACGGAAAAAGTAGGGTCGTTACAGTACCTTCCCGTTACGGAAATTTCGTCCCGAAATTTAAGCAGGTGCAGGGGTTGTCTCGGCATCTGAGAACAAATGTGGGTACTTCTGCTTCATCTGATCTTCACGTTCCCAAGTGAACTCGGGTCCGTGTCTGCATTCCATCTCACTCGGACGATAGGAATTCCACTTTGCTTGAGAGTCTTAACCTCTCGATCCATAATTCAACAGGTTCCTCAATAAATTGGAGTTTTTTATCAACATGAAGTTCATCTCGAGGAATGGTTTCATCGGCCTCGGCCAAACACTTCTTCAAATTCGATACATGAAAAACGTCATGAACAGCACCGAGTTCTTGTGGCAATATCAAACGATAAGCCACGGTCCAACTCTCTCAATAATCTCAAATGGTCCAACAAAACGAGTATTCAACTTTCCCATTTTTCGAAAACGTACCACGCCTTTCCAAGGTGATACCTTCAACATAACATGGTCACCGACCTGAAATTCAATATCGTTCCTTCTCTTATTGGCATGACTCTTTTTCCTACTTCTGGTGGTTATCATACTTTCCTTAATCTGTACGATCTTCTCGGTAGTCTCATGAATAATTTATGGACCTGTGAGTTGAGCATCCCCAACCTCATTCCAACAGATAGGAGACCTACACTTTCTACCATACAGATCTTCAAACGGTGCGGCTTTAATACTTGCATGTTAACTGTTATTATAAGAAAATTCAGCCAACGACAAGTACCTATCCCACCCATTACCAAAATTAATGATGCATGCTTGTAACATGTCTTCCAACGTTTGAATGGTCCTTTCACTCTAACCATCTGACTGTGGATGATAAGCAGTGTTCATATACAATTTAGTTCCCAAAGCATCTTGTAAGGATTGCCAAAACCTCGATGTGAATCGACTATCTCGGTCTGAAATAATAAATACAGGGACACCATGCCTCAAAACAATTTCCTTCAATTACAAACGAGTAAGTTTCTCCATCGAATCTATTTTCTTAATTGGCAAGGAACGAGCTGACTTTGTGAATCGGTCAACAATAACCCAAAATGTATCATAACCACCCACAACTCTCGGTAACTTCGTAATAAAATCCATTGTAATGCTTTCCCACTTCCACTCGGGAATTTCAAGTTGCACCAAAAGTCCTGACGGTTTTGATGTTCAGCTTTAACCTTAGCAAAGGTCAAACACTTAGCCACATACATAGCCACATCAACCTTCAAATGAGGCCACCAATACAGCTCCTTAAGATCATGATACATCTTTCCTGAATCAGGATGAATAGAGTACCTAGACTTATGAGCCTCCTCTAGAACAAGTTGTCGCAGATCACCAAACTTCGGAACCCAGAGGCGTCCTGCAAAATACCGAGTACCATCGGTTCGTACCTCTAACTGTTTACTCAAGCCTCAGACCTTCCCGTTACAAAATTCTCCTCCTTCAAGGCTTCTTATTGAGCTGCAAGAATCTGCCTTGCGAGGTTTGTTCGAATGGTCATATTTAAGGCCCTAAACCTATGAGGTTCAGTCCTCTCTTTATGACTTAATGTATCGGCCACAACATTAGCCTTCCCTGGATGATATAAAAGTTCACAATCATAATCGTTCAACGTCTCAATCCATCTTCGTTGCCTCATATTCGACTGTTTCTGATCAAGGATATGTTGAAGACTTTTGTGATTAGTGTACACAGTACATTTGACCCTATATAAGTAATGTCTCAAATATTTAGTGCGAACACAATAGCTCCCAAATCTAAATCATGGTTTGTATAATTCTGTTCATGAATCTTTAACCGTCATGCCGCGTAGGCAATGACTTTCTTTCACTGCATCAAAACACAACCCAAGTCTCGGCATGAAGCATCACTATATATAACAAAATCATCATTACTCTCAGGTAGTGATAATATCAGTGCATAAGTTAACTTCTTCTTCAGAGTCTGGAAAGCAGACTCTTGTCTTCCACTCGTACTTCTTCCCCTTATGCGTTAAAGCAGTCAGAGGTTTCGCTACTCATGAAAACTCTTGAGTGAACCTTCTAAAATAGCCTGCCAAACCTCAGAACTGACGAATCTAAGTAGGAGTTTTTGGAATTTCTCAGTTCTCAATTGCCTCAATCTTGGCAGGATCAACTTGAATTCCCTGGTTACTAACAATATGTCCAAGGAATTGAACTTCTCTTAATCAGAAAGCACACTTAGAGTGTAGTGACCCGAACTTTTCCATGTTTATATATATTAATTGATATTGATATTTACATGATTAAATGTTTCCAACATGTTAAGCAATCAAACTTGTTAAGACTTGATTAATTGAAATATGTTTCATATAGACAATTGACCACCCAAGTTGATCGGTGATTCACGAACGTTAAAACTTGTAAAAACTATATGATGACATATATATGGATATATATATATAGTTAACATGATACGATGATAAGAAAACATATCATAAAGTATATTAACAATGAACTACATATGTAAAAATAAGACTACTAACTTAATGATTTTTAAACGAGACATATATGTAACGATTATCGTTGTAAAGACATTTAATGTATATATATCATATTAAGAGATATTCATACATGATAATATCATGATAATATAATAATTTAAAATCTCATTTGATATTATAAACATTGGGTTAACAACATTTAACAAGATCGTTAACCTAAAGGTTTCAAAACAACACTTACATGTAACGACTAACGATGACTTAACGACTCAGTTAAAATGTATATACATGTAGTGTTTTAATATGTATTTATACACTTTTGAAAGACTTCAATACACTTATCAAAATACTTCTACTTAACAAAAATGCTTACAATTACATCCTCGTTCAGTTTCATCAACAATTCTACTCGTATGCACCCGTATTCGTACTCGTACAATACACAGCTTTTAGATGTATGTACTATTGGTATATACACTCCAATGATCAGCTCTTAGCAGCCCATGTGAGTCACCTAACACATGTGGGAACCATCATTTGGCAACTAGCATGAAATATCTCATAAAATTACAAAAATATGAGTAATCATTCATGACTTATTTACATGAAAACAAAATTACATATCCTTTATATCTAATCCATACACCAACGACCAAAAACACCTACAAACACTTTCATTCTTCAATTTTCTTCATCTAATTGATCTCTCTCAAGTTCTATCTTCAAGTTCTAAGTGTTCTTCATAAATTCCAAAAGTTCTAGTTTCATAAAATCAAGAATACTTTCAAGTTTGCTAGCTCACTTCCAATCTTGTAAGGTGATCATCCAACCTCAAGAAATCTTTGTTTCTTACAGTAGGTTATCATTCTAATACAAGGTAATAATCATATTCAAACTTTGGTTCAATTTCTATAACTATAACAATCTTATTTCAAGTGATGATCTTACTTGAACTTGTTTTCGTGTCATGATTCTGCTTCAAGAACTTCGAGCCATCCAAGGATCCATTGAAGCTAGATCCATTTTTCTCTTTTCCAGTAGGTTTATCCAAGGAAATTAAGGTAGTAATGATGTTCATAACATCATTCGATTCATACATATAAAGCTATCTTATTCGAAGGTTTAAACTTGTAATCACTAGAACATAGTTTAGTTAATTCTAAACTTGTTCGCAAACAAAAGTTAATCCTTCTAACTTGACTTTTAAAATCAACTAAACACATGTTCTATATCTATATGATATGCTAACTTAATGATTTAAAACCTGAAAACACGAAAAACACCGTAAAACCGGATTTACGCCGTCGTAGTAACACCGCGGGCTGTTTTGGGTTAGTTAATTAAAAACTATGATAAACTTTGATTTAAAAGTTGTTATTCTGAGAAAATGATTTTTATTATGAACATGAAACTATATCCAAAAATTATGGTTAAACTCAAAGTGGAAGTATGTTTTCTAAAATGGTCATCTAGACGTCGTTCTTTCGACTGAAATGACTACCTTTACAAAAACGACTTGTAACTTATTTTTCCGACTATAAACCTATACTTTTTCTGTTTAGATTCATAAAATAGAGTTCAATATGAAACCATAGCAATTTGATTCACTCAAAACGGATTTAAAATGAAGAAGTTATGGGTAAAACAAGATTGGATAATTTTTCTCATTTTAGCTACGTGAAAATTGGTAACAAATCTATTCCAACCATAACTTAATCAACTTGTATTGTATATTATGTAATCTTGAGATACCATAGACACGTATACAATGTTTCGACCTATCATGTCGACACATCTATATATATTTCGGAACAACCATAGACACTCTATATGTGAATGTTGGAGTTAGCTATACAGGGTTGAGGTTGATTCCAAAATATATATAGTTTGAGTTGTGATCAATACTGAGATACGTATACACTGGGTCGTGGATTGATTCAAGATAATATTTTGTTGGGATTTAACAAGTTTGATAATACTTAAAACCTTTTAAGAATTTTATTAAAGCGGAAGCATGTTAGTTACATTTTAGAACTTGTATATCTTTAAACCATTTTAAAGTTAAACCCCATGGATCAAGTTGTGAACAAATATGCTTACAAACTAAGTAGAAAGTTAAGATGTTTATACCTCCTTAAAACAAGTTTAAGGGCTGCAAAATGCTTGGATGATGATGAAGGAAATGAAGAAGCAAAGCACCAAAACACCCTTGCCTTGTTATAAACCTTGTACACCTTGAAACCTAGCTTGAAAACCCTCTTTTCTGCCCTTGAGAAAACCGAACAGCAGCAGCAGAATTTGAGCTGAAATGTTTGATGAAATTGATGACTTAAAAGCTTCTAACTTGAAGCCTCAAGTGTAGTATACCCCAAGCTTTGAATCACCAACACTTTCCTTGAATTAGTTAGGATTTTAAGACACTTATTAAGCTAGAAACCAAGCAAGAAACCTCCTCAAAACAGCTCACAAATTTCGGCCAGAATAGTAGCTGAAAAGTTAAGAGAGTTTTCTTGAACTTTTAAGTGGAATCCTTGGTCAAATTACTTGGTTGTTGTGTGTAGCATGCACTTAAGAACTTGTGTATATAGGAAGTAACAAAAGTGAGCATGTGTGGTCTTCTCTTGGAGTCCCAAATCAGCCCACTACATATATATATATTTTATATATATACATGTAAGTTCATAAAAGTTTATAAATTTTTATAAACTTATGTATTGATTTGTTACTTATACATTTTTTATAAAACCTTTTATAAAATATAACACAATATAATCATTTAAACCTATAAACAATTATATATAAATTATACAAATAATTTATCTCAAGTGAAATTTCTTTAGAAAACCGATTTTCTAAAGTTCAAGTGTCGCGTATTTATTTAACAATCCATTCGTTAAGATTAAATACATATAAGGTGTCGATAAGCTTGTTATTGGGTATGACCCGACTTGGATCATAACACATTAGCCACATTAATTTAATATGTCTCTCGGGCATATGAAATACCTTCAATCTCCCACTTGCACGAGAAACGTAAGAAATTAATGCAAGTGACGGATACCACCTAACGACCGTCCATCACCCCCAATATGTTATGACTTTGTGCCATTCAATAACATCATCCTTTTCGAGTTCCCATCTCGAATATGAATAGGTGAATCTTTCATTATATCCTTTCATCCTAGATGTCATGTCAAATCCAAGAGATACAGAGTGACCACTCTCTTATAGATTTAACTTTATCAGGCCTTAGACATCTGACTCTCAACGAATAAGAGGGACAAATTCCATCTTGACTACATACGTCCTAGATACATACTTTGCATTATACCTGAGCTCTTCCTTATGTACTACCATATTTCAGAATAGCGAAGGAAAGAATCAAGGCATAATACTCGGTGAATATCCGAACCCAATATGTATCTCAGGTCAGAGGATACAATGATATTCGCCTTTACTCAAGATTACATGTGATCAACCACAAAGGCTCTATACAGTAATTCTTGAGAGCGGGTCTTCCAATATTTGTTTCCCACAAATATCTATGAACCTTGGTTGCAACCTTGCCCCACATTCAACCTATGAATGTATACAAATCCGAGTTCATAATAGTCTAAACCTCACACTTGTTCCCACAAATGTGATCGACTACGGAAATTTAGAATAATTGCTTATTCATGGATGAAATATGCAAAATAGGAACATAACTCAAATAAATTAACACCATAGTTATATTAATGAGTTTGAATAATTTCGTTCCGGTACAATACTTAAAACAGATCATAACCAATCACTAGAATATCGAAGCCCTAATGCACTAACATGCCCTTCATGTTTTGCTCCATGTAAGAGCTTCGTGAGTGGATCCGCTATATTAAGATCTGTGTGAATCTTGCGAATACATATCTTTCCTTTTTCAACTTCATCCCTTATGTAGTTGAATCTCCGCTCAATGTGACGGGTCTTTTGGTGAGCACGAGGTTCCTTGATTTGGGCAATCGCACCCTCGTTGTCACAAAAGATCTCAAGAGGGTCCTGAATGGAAGGGACCACTCCTAAGTCGTCGATGAATTTCTTTATCCATGCAGCTTCCTGTGCTGCCAATGAGGCGGCAATGTACTCCGACTCTGTAGTGGATAACGCAACAACATCCTGTTTTGAGCTCTTCCAAGAGACTGCACCACCATTTAACATGAAGACATAACCGGATTGTGATCGAGAGTCATCTCGATCAGTTTGGAAGCTCGCGTCCACGTAACCTTTTACAGCGAGTTCCTCCTCACCAGACCCGTATATTAGAAACATATCCTTAGTCCTTCTAAGGTATTTCAATATACTTTTAACAGCAATCCAATGACTGTTTCCTGGGTTGTTCTGGTATCTACTTGTCAAGCTTAGAGCGCATGACACATCCGGTCTAGTACATATCATTGCATACATGATAGACCCAATAGCAGATGCGTATGGGACTTTCTTCATTTTCTCTTGTTCATCTTTCGTGGTGGGACACTGAGATGAACTGAGACTGGTTCCTCTTTGAATAGGTACCAAACCTTTCTTAGAGTTTTCCATCTTGAACCTTTTCAAGATTTTATCAATGTATGTACTTTGACTTAAACCTATCAATCTCTTGGATCTATTCCTATAGATCCCTATCCCCAATATATATTGTGCATCTCCAAGATCCTTAATGGAGAAGCAACTCTTTAGCCAAGTTTTGACTCCTTGCATTGTGGTAATATCATTCCCAAATAATAATATATCATCCACATATAGTACAAGGAATATGATAGTGCTCCCACTAGCTTTCTTATATACACAAGCTTCATCACCATTTTTAATGAAGCCAAATTTCTCGACTTCCTCATTAAAACGATGATTCCACATTCTAGATGCTTGTTTCAATCCGTAGATTGATTTCTTTAACTTGCATACCCTTTTAGGATATTTTGGATCAACAAAACCTTCAAGTTGGACCATATAGACATCTTCCATAAGATATCCATTTAGGAAAGCGGTTTTGACATCCATTTGCCATATTTCATAGTCGTAGTGAGCAGCAATGGCAAATAATATCCTAATAGACTTTAGCATTGCCACTGGCGAGAAAGTTTCATCATAATCAACCCCTTGAGTTTGAGTGAAACCTTTTGCTACAAGTCTAGCTTTATATGTATCCAAGTTTCCATGTATGTCGGTTTTCTTCTTGAAAAGCCATTTGCAATCAACTAGCTTAGAGCTAGGAGGTTGCTCAACAAGTTCCCACACTTGGTTTTCATACATGGATTGCATCTCGGCGTCCATGGCATCCTGCCATTTATCTTTATCAATCCTTGATAAAGCATCTTGGTAGTTTGTTGGTTCATCCAAATCAACCGTATGGCAACCATCTATGAGAAACCCATATCTCTCAGGAGGATTGCTAATCCTACCAGATCTACGAATGTCTTGTGTATTTTGATCATCCATTTGATCACTATCAACATTTTCATGTTGAGTGCTAGTGTTAACCAATTGTGTATCATCTACTTGATCTTGAACCTCTTCAAGATCTATCTTCCTTTCACTATTTCCTTCCATTAGGAACTTAGTTTCAAGGAATTCCGCCTTCCGAGCAACAAATACATTCTGCTCGGATGGATCATAGAAATAGTATCCCATATCATCCTTGGGATATCCTATGAAGATACACTTCGTGGATCGAGCATTCAACTTATTAGGGACGTAACTCTTAGGATAAGCTTCACATCCCCATACCTTTAAGTATGATAGAGATGGAGGTTTGCCAAACCACATCTCGTGAGGAGTTCGTTCCACTTTCTTGGTTGGGGCCATATTTAAAATACGAGCCGCGGAGCTTAGACAATAACCCCAAAATGATAGAGGCAACGAGCTTCTTGCCATCATAGATCGAACCATATCCATTAGGGTTCGGTTCCTCCTTTCAGAAACTCCATTAAGTTGGGGTGTTCCGGGTGGAGTAAGTTGTGAGATAATCCCACAACTCCTAAGATGATCTTGGAAAGCATCGCTTAGGTATTCACCTCCTCTATCGGTACGAAGTACCTTAATTGTCTTGTTGAGTTGATTTTGTACTTCGTTTTGATATTCTTTGAATGCTTCAAAAGTTTCATCCTTGTGTCTTAATAAGTAGACATATCCGAAACGACTGAAGTCATCAATGAAAGTAACGAAGTATCTTTCACCATTCCTAGTCATGGGCTTAAAGGGTCCACATACATCCGAATGTATTAATCCCAATAAATCTTTAGCCCTTTCATAAGTCCCTTTGAAAGGTGCTTTAGTCATCTTGCCTTGTAAACAAGATTCACATACATCAAACGAATCCATTTCATTTGATTTCAAAAGTCCATCCTTTTGAAGTGTATGCATTCGGTTCTTGTTTATGTGACCAAGGCGACAATGCCATAAATAGGAATCACTCAAATCCCTTTTGAGTTTCTTGGTGCTTGTATGGTACATTGAGCTACTAGATGATGTGTCATCATGAACCAATTCATAAATTCCATTTGAAGGTGAAGCCTTGAAATAGAATACATTATCTAAATAAATATGGATATCATCATTAACAAAATTAAGATAAAAACCACATTGTTTCAAACGGGAAATGGAAATAATGTTTCGACATAAATCGGGTGCATACAAAACATCTTTCAAAATAAGTTCCAAACCACTTGGAAGCTTTAACACAAAGTCTCCTTGAGCCTTCACTTGCACTTTGGCCCCATTACCCATGTAGAGACTTGATGTTCCCGTTTGCTTGCTACTTCTTTTGAACCCCTGCAATGAATTGCAAATGTGAGTTCCACATCCAGTGTCTAATACCCATGTATTAGAAGAAGTAATACTAAGCTCTATATATACCATATATATATTACCTGAGGTTTGCCCTGCATCCCTCTTGTCCTTCAACTCCTTAAGATAGACTGGACAGTTTCGTTTCCAATGTCCCATTTCACCGCAACCGAAACATGGGTCTTCCTTGGGGTTTGCCTTCTCGGCTACCTTTTGCTTCTTAGCCTTGTTCTTGGTTGGGGTAACCATCTTCCCCTTCCCTTTGCCTTGATGGGCGGGTCCTTTCCTCTTAGCCACCTTTGGCTTAGAGGTGTTACCTTTGGATCCACCTTGATCGATTGCTAACACGGGTAAAGCCCTTTTACCCATGCTAGTTTCCGCTGTTCTAAGCATACCGTGAAGCTCACCTATGCTCTTATCCATCCCATTCATATTGTAATTAATTACAAATTGATCAAACCTTTTTGATAGGGAGTTAAGGATAAGATCGGTGGCTAACTCATTAGATATGTTTAGGTTAAGACGGTTAGCACGATCGATAAGGCTTTTCATCTTAAGTACATAAGATGAAACCGATTGGGTATCGTCCATACGACAAGCATGCAGCGCCCGAACCGTTTCGAAGCGTTCGACACGCGCTTGTTGGAGGAACATCTCCTTCAATTGCGTTATCATGTCGTATGCACTATGATGCTCGAAATCCTTTTGGAGTTCGGGTATCATAGTCCCAAGCATTAAGCATGAGACTTGAAGGGAGTCGTGGCAATACTTATCGTAAGAGGCCATTGCCTCCACATCATTCTCATCCGGTTGATCGGGAATGGGGTCCTCAAGCACATACATTTTATCCTCTTGTTTGAGGACAATCCGAAGATTGCGGAACCAATCCATAAAGTTTGTATGGTTGAGTTTGTCTTTCTCTAAGAGAGACCTTAATGATAGGTGGTTCAGGTTAAGTGGTGCGTTTGGAATGTTGTTGTTGTTATTGGCGGCCATCTATAAAATTAACAAAGTTCGTTTAAGTATCAATTTTAATGTAACATTCAATACCCTTTTAAAATTTTAATTGACTTATTAAATATTAGAATCCAACGGTAAATCAAATTTCGGTTAGGTGACCTTTATCCCGTTATTTGATTTAGCTAGGTAGTCATTATATGACAATTGCAATCCTTTTGCAACTTCTAAGTTATGGGATCATGCAATCCTTTTGCATGGCATATTTATCCCATCAACGCCTATTTGTTCCTCATGCTTCGGTGGCCCTAAGTTCATGATTCCCAAATCAAGTCGTCCCACTTGTGTAAACATGTAAATTCAACATACAAGTGGTTAGGTGACCTTTATCCCACAAGTGTGCGAAATTTACCTTATTGATATTAGTCCGCTCATGACGGTTAGGTGACCTTTATCCCGTCAAGAGTTTCTTAATATGTCTAAGTGTTTTCAGAAAAGGATGGCGTTAAACTTGTTAAGCTTGTTTGTTAAAGGGATTTTGAGTTTTCGTTATTTCTAGTTTAGGAAAACTTTTGCACCATACACCAACATGCATTTAGTGTATGGTTTATTTGAAAATCCATTTTCATGTTTTGTAATTAAGCCAATTACTTGATATAAACCATTTTATATGTATGATCCTTATCATGTTCTTAATAACCATTTATTAAGGTACTCGGTTGCCTTTTAAATTTAACCATTTAAATTGCCGTTTTGCATGTACTTAGCACGTCTAATTTAACCAATTAAAATGTCGTTTTGTTAGTTGTTATCTTGTGATTAATTGTATCAACCAAACATACAAAACAATAATCATACAAACAACCACACATGCAAAATAAGTATGTTCACAATCTAGCCATTTTGGTGGACATTTGTTTAGCCGAAAACAAATGTCACCGGGTAAGGGTTAATCATACAAAGTAGGAGATTACAATCTCCCACTTAACCTTGCATCCATATGCTCCTTGTGTTCTTGAAGTCTTCATGATCTTGTTCTTCATTTTTACAAAATATGTATCCTAATACATTTTTATCTAGAAAATGAAATACAACCTATTCTATTTTACATACCAAATGTAAAACAAATTACATAGCCAAAATAATAATTATTACATGCCAATTGAATGAATAATATTACATACCAAATGAATATAACAAATCAACCAAATATAGCATGCAATCAACACAAGGTCAAGGCTAGGATTGTGAACTTTAACATGCAACAAAATATGACCAAATGATAGAGCTCAAAACCCAATTTTGAACCCTAATAAATTCGGCCATAATGAAGTACCCACCCAAAACCAACAATTTTTGCATTCTTCTTTCATGCATGTACTTAGAATGCAAATATAGTGGGTTTAAAACAATAATTCGAAGCATATTTCAACAACTTCGGCTCTAGATACCATTGTTGGGATTTAACAAGTTTGATAATACTTAACACCTTTTAAGAATTTTATTAAAGCGGAAGCATGTTAGTTACATTTTAGAACTTGTATATCTTTAAACCATTTTAAAGTTAAACCCCATGGATCAAGTTGTGAACAAATATGCTTACAAACTAAGTAGAAAGTTAAGATGTTTATACCTCCTTAAAACAAGTTTAAGGGCTGCAAAATGCTTGGATGATGATGAAGGAAATGAAGAAGCAAAGCACCAAAACACCCTTGCCTTGTTATAAACCTTGTACACCTTGAAACCTAGCTTGAAAACCCTCTTTTCTGCCCTTGAGAAAACCGAACAGCAGCAGCAGAATTTGAGCTGAAATGTTTGATGAAATTGATGACTTAAAAGCTTCTAATTTGAAGCCTCAAGTGTAGTATATTTATCGATTTATTTCTGTACATCTAACCGTGGACAACTAGTTATAGGTTACTAACGAGGACAGCTGACTTAATAAACTTAAAACATCAAAATATATTAAAAGTGTTGTAAATATATTTTGAACATACTTTAATATATATGTATATATTGTTATAGGTTCGTGAATCAACAGTGGCCAAGTCTTACTTCCCGACGAAGTAAAAATCTGTGAAAGTGAGTTATAGTCCCACTTTTAAAATCTAATATTTTTGGGATGGGAATACATGCAGGTTTTATAAATGATTTACAAAATAGACACAAGTACGTGAAACTACATTCTATGGTTGAATTATCGAAATCGAATATGCCCCTTTTTATTAAGTCTGGTAATCTAAGAATTAGGGAACAGACACCCTAATTGACGCGAATCCTAAAGATAGATCTATTGGGCCTAACAAACCCCATCCAAAGTACCGGATGCTTTAGTACTTCGAAATTTATATCATATCCGAAGGGTGTCCCGGAATGATGGGGATATTCTTATATATGCATCTTGTTATTGTCGGTTACCAGGTGTTCACCATATGAATGATTTTTATCTCTATGTATGGGATGTGTATTGAAATATGAAATCTTGTGGTCTATTGTTACGATTTGATATATATAGGTTAAACCTATAACTCACCAACATTTTTGTTGACGTTTAAAGCATGTTTATTCTCAGGTGAATATTAAGAGCTTCCGCTGTTGCATACTAAAATAAGGACAAGATTTGGAGTCCATGTTTGTATGATATTGTGTAAAAACTGCATTCAAGAAACTGATTTCGATGTAACATATTTGTATTGTAAACCATTATGTAATGGTCGTGTGTAAACAGGATATTTTAGATTATCATTATTTGATAATCTACGTAAAGCTTTTTAAACCTTTACTTATGAAATAAAGGTTATGGTTTGTTTTAAAAATGAATGCAGTCTTTGAAAAACGTCTCATATAGAGGTCAAAACCTCGCAACGAAATCAATTAATATGGAACGTTTTTAATCAATAAGAACGGGACATTTCATAGAGAACTTGGCGTACAACTCTTCTTCTCTCAATAAATCAAGCACCAACTTCAAATGTTCTTCGTGGTCTTCATCACTCTTAGAATAAATAAGGATGTCGTCGATGAAAACAATAACGAATTTGTCCAGATAGGGTCTTCACACACGGTTCATGAGGTCCATGAACACAGCAGGTGCATTTGTTAATCTGAACTGCATAACAAGGAATTCGAAGTGACCATAACGGGTGCAAAAAGCGGTTTTCGGAACATCAGATTCTTTAGCACGCAATTGGTGATAGCCAGAACGAAGATCAATCTTAGAATAAATGGACGAAACTTGAAGTTGATCGAACAGATCATCAATTCTCGGAAAAGGGTAATGATTCTTAATAGTATACTTGTTTAACTCGCAATAATCAATACACAATCAGAACGAACCTTCTTTCTTCTTGACAAACAAAATAGGAGCTCCCCAAGGGGACGAACTAGGACAAATAAAACCCTTGTCTAACAACTCACAGAGTTGACTCGACAATTCTTGAAGTTCGGATGGCGCAAGACGATAAGGAGAACGTGTTACAGGAGCAGCACCGGGAACAAGATCAATTTGAAATTCAACCGCGCGTTGCTGCGGAAGGCCAGGTAAATCTTCGGGAAATACCTCGGGAAAATCAATCACAATATGAACATCTCCAACACTCTTCGTTTCTTTATCGGAATCAACAACATGGGCTAGAATAGCATGACAGCCTTTGCGAAGATGTTTAAGAACTTTCAAACAGCTAATAAGATTTAACTGTCGACATTTCTTATCTCCAAGAACCATCAGCGGCTCTCCAACCACATTAGTAATACGAATAGCTTTATCATAACACACAATCTCAGCACGATTCGCAGATAACGAATCCATCCCAATGACAATGTCAAAACTACCAAGTTCAATCGGTACCAAATCTATCTCAAAATCTCTACCAGCTAAACTAATGTTACACTTACGATGCACAATCTTAGCAGTGAGTACCTTACCATTAGCTATTTCAACAACATACGTATTGTCTAAAGGAGTTAACGGTGTTTTGATTTTTAGACTTAATTTACTCGACACAAAACTCAAATCAGCCCCTGAATTAAATAGTACATAAACTGATAAATCGTTGACCAAGAACGTACCAGTAACAAGTTTAGGATCTTCCTCAGCATCCCTAGCGTTAATGTTGAATGCTCTGCCATGCGCAATCTCTGTAGTATTCTTGTTGGGACAGGCATCCCGGAAATGCCCCGACTTCCCACACTCGTAACAAACTCTCGGATTACCACCATTATTCGACTTTCCATTACCATTACCATTACCACCTCTATTACCAGCATTATTACCATTATTACCACCTGCGGCAGGAGTAGCAGAACCCGGCAGAAGAACCGTACAATCCTTAGCAATGTGTCCCTATTTGGAACACCTCTTGCAAGTCACGGTATAGAAACCATCATGAGCCTTGTAACAACGAGGACACACACGCTGACTGCGGTTATTCGAACCAGAAGTATCCTGATTTTTCTGATGATTCTAGTTTTGATTGCAGTTATTATCCCACTTTCTCTTCCCATTATCAGCTTTCTTAACAGCCTCTTCACTGGATTCGGTTACAGCAGCCTTGCTTCTTCTCAAGATCTTATCATTCAGCTTATGAGCCATAGACATCGTGGCCTCAATTGTCTGGGGCTCACTAGATTCAACTCCATGTTCAATTTTCTCGGACAACCCATCAATGTAAGCTTCAATCTTATGATTCTCTTCGGCATAAACATTAGGGCACAACAAAGTCAACTCAACGAACCTCTGCTTGTAGGCATCTAATTCGGTGCCCTTCATTTTCAAGTTTTTAAGTTCAACCTCTAACTTCTTAAACTCACCCCTAGGTCGGTAGCGTGTGATCATTCTTTCCTTGAAATTATTCCAAGTTAACCCATAAGCCACATCATTTCCCAAACTATTAACCAAGTTGTTCCACCACGTCAATGCACTATCCTTCAAAGTGCAGCTAGCAAAACTAACATTGTCCTCCTCTCGGACTTGACTAACCCTGAAAATAGACTCAATTTTCTTGAACCAGCGGATAAGTCCTATGGGTCCTTCTGTACCACTGAATTCCTGTGGACGACTTGCCATAAACGTTTTGTGGGAGCATCCCACCTGATTGTTGTTCACATTAGCATTTGCATTAGCATTCACTGCCATAGCAGCAACTATCCCTTCGGTAACTAGACGTTGGATACGGGCTTCGTTGGACTCTCTAGGAGGCATGATCTTCAAAACCGAATAACACAACCGTTAGTACTAAGAATAATACAAGTGTTATAAAGGAATAGATCGAACACGAAAAGATTAACCATTAAAATAATAGTCAGTAACCACTATGAGTAATAACATGACAGTTATGATTGTTATAGAAATAACCACCACATGCATACATATTTTATTATAACATCATACAACAAACATAACACCTAACATATTTTATGATAAAATCATACGCATAATATAACATGCCAAGAGTCACAACATCAGAAATAAAATGTGATAATGATAATAGATGTCATAAAAATAACCATCCATACATAATGAAAAACATCCCATAACAAAATCTTTATAAAATCCTCGGCAAAACGCCGTACATAATCCAAAAATGTATGTATGAAAGGACATTAAGTCTTATGAAATAAATAATCAATCATGAATCATCATATCACATCTGCTTAGAGCGGGTGTGATAAGCTGGGCCAGCATGAGTCTCAGTAGAAGGCTCATACTTCCACAACTTTCCTTTCACTTCTTCCAACTCTGCCTTCAAACCACGAACTGTGCTCTCGAGAGCCTCGAAATTAGCGTCAACTTCACGATTACGCTTACAATTCTCGAACCCAACATTGTTCTTGAAGATAACAAACGAATCCATACTAGCTCGTATGTGGTCCATCATCTCGTTATGTGGCAAAGTACGCATACAATCACTAAGAGCATTAATACGCGTCACTTTATTGTAAGCCCTGTTCATATGAGTAAGGGTGCAAAAGTAGTAGTGAACAGGATCATCGATCTGGGGTTGACCAGCACGGCGTCTGGCAGCAGCCGGAGGAGCAGGAACATCAACTGAGTTATCGCTCGAAGTCGACATCTGCAAACAGTAAAACCGCAAACCATATACCAAATTGGAATAAATGCTAATGATATAACACATACGAAATGAAACGCATAATAATGCTATAGCAAAAGGGTCGGGCTGTAGACTAGACTCTAATGCACCCTAAGAACCACGGGTTGACCACATTAAGACCGCCTAGTTCCTTACAACCTGGCTCTGATACCAACTGTGATGGCCCAGTCAAAACACTTAACAGCTCCGTCACTTGGTCCCACAGCTTGATCGAACTTAAATGAATTTAACAAACGACATTGCATTCTTTTATTTCAAAAGTTTCCCAAAAAGGAAAGCATACCAAAATATGTAGTTTAAAAGTAACACAACATATTAATAATCAAAAGTTGACACAAAACATTGTCAATAACCCACAAGTAATAATTATTCAAAAACCGAATGCAATCCAAAGTTTCATAAATTGTTTCATTAAAATCTGCCCAAATGCATGCAGACTCTTCTAAACACTGCAGAAGCATCACATAAACTCAAGTACCTGTGAAAACATGCGAGTAAACTGTCAACACAAAGGTTGAGTGAATTATAGGTTTAAATAATTGAATAAACTTTAGACCACAAGATTTAAAAATGTTAGAAAACATTAAACATTATTACATTATCAATGAGCCACCTGGTAACCACTTAATCCTTTATTTACCCTTGTCAAACACAATAAAAATATACACTGGATAGTGTATCTACAACAAAATACGAAGTACTAAACATTCCGATTATAAATTGCTAGCGCGACTAGCTCGAAATGGGGTTGTCAAACCCGATAGATCTATCCGTAGGATTCACGTTCACTGGTAGAAACCAATGATTACAGTTACCAGACTAGGGAATATTTTTGTCCAACTCACAATGAATAATTTAAATTTAATCGTCACTTGTGTCTAAACGTGAAATAAAATGCATGTAATCACATCCCAAAAATATACTTTGAAAAGTATGTAAAAACGGGACTATAACTCACCTTAATAGTAATGAAGTAACCAACACAATTAAGCGAACAGCAAATGTAGTATAGTGAGCAGGAATGATCACAACGCCGACCTATAAATAAAGCAGGTCGATATAAATAACTAACTTAGGTCAAGTCTTAGTATGATAGCTATTGTACATGTTGCAAGTAGACATAGAACAATATTCAATATGCATCAGTTTGATCGAAATAGCTTACGGACACACACTTTCTATTTTTAGAAAGTTTCTATTGTTCGCAGGTTTCCATTTTTGGAAAGTTTCTATTTTTGGAAAGTTTTTATTTTTGGAAAGTTTCTATTTTTGGAAAGTTTCCAAATTTAGAAAGTTGCTATTTTAGGAAAGTTTATAAGTTAGGAAAGTTTCCTTAATTAGAAAGTCTGTTAGGACCCCGAAGTTGTATAGTGTTAATGTGAAAATAAGCTTAAATGAAGGTTCCTTAGAAGAGGGCTATATAAGGAACCTAAGTAGTCCTAATTAGATAGCCATTGCATTGTAACCGAGTTCTAGAAGCTGTGGAATGTAATTGTACCGATTCTCTCTAATACTGAGTATCATGCTTACATACCGAATCTCTCTTTATCTTATCATTTCTCTCAATCTCAACATGATCTGACCTATTATTTGGTATCAGAGCTTCCAGGAAGTGATTCTACATCACTATATCAATCTAGAGATTGTAGATTACAGAATCTGATTACTCTCGGTATTTTGAATCACATTCGGTATCATCGAATTTGATAATCTGACGTTCAGATTCTTGTGATAAGTTCAGCAAAGGTGCATTAGGTATTTTAGAAAGAGTTTCGATCATCATTACAACTTTTTAACTTCAATTATGGAGAATCAAGTTGATTTTTAGAGTTTATGGCTAAAACTCTCGGTATTGCTTAATTCAAGCTTGATTCTGGATTTTTGTGAAGATTTAAGCATTCAGTTCTGTTCGTGAGGTGTTAAATCACATTTCTGATGGTTTAATTTCTTCAATTCATTAAGTTTTGAAGATTTGATCAACACTCGGTATCGTAACTGTCATACCGAGTCTGCTTCATTACTTAAATTCATCTTAAGTGTTGCAGATTATGGTGTGATTGTGATTCTATCACATTCGGTTTGATTATACGCAGCTAATTGGTGTGATTTGAGAAAGGATTCTGTCATATTTCTAAGTTTTAAACTTAGACTCGGTATTGTCAACTGCTACAGTTGACATTCGGTATCCTATACTTTCGGTATCTTTGATATTTTGTGTGATACTAACGTGTTTCCTTGTGCAGCAAGGTTACAGAATCTAATTCAAAAGGATTAAATTGAGTTTGAACTTCAAATTCATACATAATCTGACTACCGAATCAAATACAGAATCTGAGTTTCTGTATCACTTAATCCATTATTTTAAATGGTTACAGGCTACAATTCTTGTGATTACCGAATCTATACTGAATCTGGGTGTGTCTCTTGTATTTCTGATCAGTTTCTTTTACAGAATCTGATATACAGAATCTTTACCGAATCTGCTACTTTAACGAATCTGCTACAGTACCGAATCTGTTACAGAATCTGACATTCTGATCAAATTGTTGTGATTTTTCATCTTAGATTTGTGTAATACAGAATCTTTACCGAATCTACCTCATTTTCAAGATGTCTACTCAAGATACTTTGATCATTGGATCAGATTCCCGTCCTCCAGTGTTGTTTGATGGCAAATACACTCAGTGGCTTCACCGTATCACTCAGTACATAGACTATAAGGGTGAGAAAGCAAAACACATTTGGGCTTCTCTGAGAGATGGTCCAGTTGTTGATTATCATCCGGATACTGGTATGCCAATTCCAGTCTATGAACTTTCTGGTGATAAGCGTGAGAGAGCTCAGGGTGACATAGAGGCAAAGAATATTGTTATGCAATCTATCCCGTATGAATTGTTTGAAAATGTTGATAGCAACACAATAGCAAAAGATATATGGGATGAGATCAAATGACAGCAAGAAGGTTATGACATGTCAGACGTTACTAAATTGAATAAGGCTCTGGGATTCTATGAAGATTTCAAGCAGGAAACTGATGAACCACTCAAGGATACCTATCGTCGTTTCAATGGTGTTCTCAATGAGTTGAAAAGGTGCAAGATCATAAAAGTAAATGCTGAAGTCAACATGAAGTTTCTCAAAAAGCTCAATGCTGTTTGGCTTCCTTATGGAACCATTGTTCGATCTTCTAAAGAGATTGACAAGTTGACTATTCATGAGCTTGTTGGAGTTCTTATGCATTACCAACCTGAAGTGTCTAAACTTCAAGAAGGAAGGAAAGAGTCTTCTCCGGGCGATCCACTTGCCCTAATTGCCAAAAAGAAGAGCAAATCGTTGACGTCTTCCAAAAGTTTGTCCAAGAAAGTGCTTGTTGAAGAATCAACTGATTCAGAAGATTTGAATCTTTCTGATGTTGATGATTCTCATCTTGAATTAGTCAAGATGGCAGCCATGTTCACAAAAGCCTTGAACAAACACAAGTTTAAAGGTAAATCAAGCAATCAATGCAAAAACTCGTCATCTTCCTCGTACTACAAGAAAGATGATCAATCTAAACAACAATGTGCTGATGATTCCAAGAAGGAAGATTCAATTTGTTTCAATTGTGGCAAAGCTGGTCATTACTCTCGTGAGTGCAAGATACCTAAGAAGAAGGACGCAGCTTACTACAAGAAGAAAATGTTGATGGCTAAGATTGTGGAAACTGGGGGAGAGCTAAAACCGGTTGATGATACTTGGTTTAACTAGACTGACGATTCAGATTCAGAGGTGGAACATGCAAATGTTTGCAAGGTGACAAAGCTCATCAAAGCTAAGGAAGCAATGGAGAATTCTGACTAAACATCCGATGATGATGAGGTACAATCATCTGAAATCTCACCTGATTTTATAAAAATGCAAAATGACTTGATGAAGAATCTGGTCTCAATGTCAAAAGAAGTCAAAGGCTTAAAATCTGAAAACACAGTTTTAAAAGATAAAATCAAAATGAATGAGACCAGACTGTAGTGACCCGAACTTTTCCATGTTTATATATATTAATTGAGATTGATATTTACATGATTAAATGTTTCCAACATGTTAAGCAATCAAACTTGTTAAGACTTGATTAATTGAAATATGTTTCATATAGACAATTGACCACCCAAGTTGACCGGTGATTCACGAACGTTAAAACTTGTAAAAACTATATGATGACATATATATGGATATATATATAGTTAACATGATACTATGATAAGTAAACATATCATTAAGTATATTAACAATGAACTACATATGTAAAAACAAGACTACTAACTTAATGATTTTTAAACGAGACATATATGTAACGATTATCGTTGTAAAGACATTTAATGTATATATATCATATTAAGAGATATTCATACATGATAATATCATGATAATATAACAATTTAAAATCTCATTTGATATTATAAACATTGGGTTAACAACATTTAACAAGATCGTTAACCTAAAGGTTTCAAAACAACACTTACATGTAACGACTAACGATGACTTAACGACTCAGTTAAAATGTATATACATGTAGTGTTTTTAACATGTATTTATACACTTTTGAAAGACTTCAATACACTTATCAAAATACTTCTACTTAACAAAAATGCTTACAATTACATTCTCGTTCAGTTTCATCAACAATTCTACTCGTATGCACCTGTATTCGTACTCGTACAATACACAGCTTTTAGATGTATGTACTATTGGTATATACACTCCAATGATCAGCTCTTAGCAGCCCATGTGAGTCACCTAACACATGTGGGAACCATCATTTGGCAACTAGCATGAAATATCTCATAAGATTACAAAAATATGAGTAATCATTCATGACTTATTTACATGAAAACAAAATTACATATCCTTTATATCTAATCCATACACCAACGACCAAAAACACCTACAAACACTTTCATTCTTCAATTTTCTTCATCTAATTGAACTCTCTCAAGTTCTATCTTCAAGTTCTAAGTGTTCTTCATAAATTCCAAAAGTTCTAGTTTCATAAAATCAAGAATACTTTCAAGTTTGCTAGCTCACTTCCAATCTTGTAAGGTGATCATCCAACCTCAAGAAATCTTTGTTTCTTACAGTAGGTTATCATTCTAATACAAGGTAATAATCATATTCAAACTTTGATTCAATTTCTATAACTATAACAATCTTATTTCAAGTGATGATCTTACTTGAACTTGTTTTCGTGTCATGATTTTGCTTCAAGAACTTTGAGCCATCCAAGGATCCATTGAAGCTAGATCCATTTTTCTCTTTTCCAGTAGGTTCATCCAAGGAACTTAAGGTAGTAATGATGTTCATAACATCATTCGATTCATACATATAAAGCTATCTTATTCGAAGGTTTAAACTTGTAATCACTAGAACATAGTTTAGTTAATTCTAAACTTGTTCGCAAACAAAAGTTAATCCTTCTAACTTGACTTTTAAAATCAACTAAACACATGTTCTATATCTATATGATATGCTAACTTAATGATTTAAAACCTGGAAACACGAAAAACACCGTAAAACCGGATTTACGCCGTCGTAGTAACACCGCGGGCTGTTTTGGGTTAGTTAATTAAAAACTATGATAAACTTTGATTTAAAAGTTGTTATTCTGAGAAAATGATTTTTATTATGAACATGAAACTATATCCAAAAATTATGGTTAAACTCAAAGTGGAAGTATGTTTTCTAAAATGGTCATCTAGACGTCGTTCTTTCGACTGAAATGACTACCTTTACAAAAACGACTTGTAACTTATTTTTACGACTAGAAACCTATACTTTTTTTGTTTAGATTCATAAAATAGAGTTCAATATGAAACCATAGCAATTTGATTCACTCAAAACGGATTTAAAATGAAGAAGTTATGGGTAAAACAAGATTGGATAATTTTTCTCATTTTAGCTACGTGAAAATTGGTAACAAATCTATTCCAACCATAACTTAATCAACTTGTATTATATATTATGTAATCTTGAGATACCATAGACACGTATACAATGTTTCGACCTATCATGTCGACACATCTATATATATTTCGGAACAACCATAGACACTCTATATGTGAATGTTGGAGTTAGCTATACAGGGTTGAGGTTGATTCCAAAATATATATAGTTTGAGTTGTGATCAATACTGAGATACGTATACACTGGGTCGTGGATTGATTCAAGATAATATTTATCGATTTATTTCTGTACATCTAACTGTGGACAACTAGTTGTAGGTTACTAACGAGGACAGCTGACTTAATAAACTTAAAACATCAAAATATATTAAAAGTGTTGTAAATATATTTTGAACATACTTTGATATATATGTATATATTGTTATAGGTTCGTGAATCAACCAGTGGCCAAGTCTTACTTCCCGACGAAGTAAAAATCTGTGAAAGTGAGTTATAGTCCCACTTTTAAAATCTAATATTTTTGGGATGAGAATACATGCAGGTTTTATAAATGATTTACAAAATAGACACAAGTACGTGAAACTACATTCTATGGTTGAATTATCGAAATCGAATATGCCCCTTTTTATTAAGTCTGGTAATCTAAGAATTAGGGAACAGACACCCTAATTGACGCGAATCCTAAAGATAGATCTATTGGGCCTAACAAACCCCATCCAAAGTACCGGATGCTTTAGTACTTCGAAATTTATATCATATCCGAAGGGTGTCCCGGAATGATGGGGATATTCTTATATATGCATCTTGTTATTGTCGGTTACCAGGTGTTCACCATATGAATGATTTTTATCTCTATGTATGGGATGTGTATTGAAATATGAAATCTTGTGGTCTATTGTTACGATTTGATATATATAGGTTAAACCTATAACTCACCAACATTTTTGTTGACGTTTTAAGCATGTTTATTCTCAGGTGATTATTAAGAGCTTCCGCTGTCGCATACTTAAATAAGGACAAGATTTGGAGTCCATGCTTGTATGATATTGTGTAAAAACTGCATTCAAGAAACTTATTTTGTTGTAACATATTTGTATTGTAAACCATTATGTAATGGTCGTGTGTAAACAGGATATTTTAGATTATCATTATTTGATAATCTACGTAAAGCTTTTTAAACCTTTATTGATGAAATAAAGGTTATGGTTTGTTTAAAAATGAATGCAGTCTTTGAAAAACGTCTCATATAGAGGTCAAAACCTCGCAACGAAATCAATTAATATGGAACGTTTTTAATCAATAAGAACGGGACATTTCAGTTGGTATCCGAGCGTTGGTCTTAGAGAACCAGAAAATTTGCATTAGTGTGTCTTATCGAGTTTGTTAGGATGCATTAGTGAGTCTGGACTTCGACCGTGTTTTCTTTAAAAATGATTGCTTAACATTTTTGTTGGAAACTATATATTTTTAACATATGAATATTATGTGATATATTAATCTCTTAACGTGTTTGATATTATGTGATAGATGTCTACCTCTAGAACAAGTCCCATTGACTCACCTAATAATAATGAAGAGTCAAATGTAAATTGGAATGATTTGTGGACTGATTCACAAGTTCCCGAAGAAGAACCGGAAGAAGAGTCGGAACCGGAAGAAGAATCGGAACCGGAAGAAGAATCGGAACCGGATGAAGAAATAGAACCGGTGGGGGAAATAATAAAACGGTTAAGTAAAAGAAAATCCTCAACCAACCGACCAAAGTTAATTATGGTCAATGGTGTTTCCGCCAAGGAAGCAAAATATTGGGAGGATTACCAATTCTCCGATGAATCGGATTCCGACGAGAATTCCGATGATGTTATAGAAATTACCCCAACTGAATTTAAAAAGGCAAAAGAAAATAATAAGGGAAAGGGCATAAAAATAGAGAAATCTAATTCCAACCCCGATGAACTTTATATGTATCGTCAACCCCCGAAGTCCTTAAGTTGTAACAATGACCCGGGAACCTCTAAACCACCAGGTTTTTCTAAACCAATGTGGACAACGACGGCTCGTATTAGGGGAACATCATATATCCCTAGAAACTTGGCAAAACGAACCAAAACCGAAGAAGAAGAAACGAGCGAGTCAGAATAAGATAGTTGTATTCGTGTGGTGTAATATATGGAATATAGTGTTCTTATGCTTTATGATATATGTAAAAATTGCTTGTATTAATAAGTATTTTTTTTATGAATCTAACTCTTGTCTATTTTACAGTTTAAAAACACAAAATGGATAGACAACCCAATATTTTAAGAGACCTACCCGGAGACATGATTGATGAAATCTTGTCTAGAGTCGGCCAGAATTCTTCGGCACAACTATTTAAGGCGAGATCAGTTTGTAAGACATTCGAAGAACGTTCCAAGAATGTCTTGGTTTATAAGAGACTTTCGTTTGAAAGATGGGGGATATCACATTGGGAAACCCATAAGTTACGATGTGTTTACTTTGACGCATATATTGCGGGGAACCCAAATGCTATTTTACGCAACGGGTTAAGAAATTATTTTGACTCAATATATCCGAATATTGGACTTCGTGATTTAGAAAAAGTGGCTAACATGCAACATAAAGAAGCATGTTATGCTTACGGATTAGTAATGTTCGCTTCTCACCAAAGTGAGAACAAGAACATCGGGCTACAACTATTAAACAAAACGTTTCCACAAGTGACGGAGTCGGTAATTGGGGTAAGAAATGAGGTTTTTAGATTATTACGGGACTGTTGGACAATACGTAACCCTCGTCCCTTTGATGACGTTAAAACACGCTGTCTTATCAACGGCCATAACGGTTATGTTGCACAAGACCAAGGATGGGAAGTAGTCCTAGTAAAACCAGAATGCATGACTTGTTTCTGGACGTATGAATTACGTGTCTTTATTGCCTTTGCTGAACGACTTGTGTACTAGCTAGAATTGTCTTCACAACTATCTTGTATCAAAGTTATTGTGTGCTATATTTCATGCTTTATGTAAAATAAGCGGTATTGTAAGTTTGTAAAATATTGTATAAAAGTTTGAACGCGAAATATTATTATAATCAGTTTTTCATATAGAATTGTAGTAGTTGAATTGTATATTAGCTACTAAGTATGAACTTAACGGGTAGGTACTACCCGAATTTAAACTTATAAAATGCTAATATGAAGAAAAAGCTTTTATAAATGAGTTCATATTATGGTACGAAATACTATTAACTACTCTTAATATTCTGTATGATTAACTTGTTCCATTTAACTATTTTGAAGGAAATGGCACCGACTACTCGACACACCGTGAATATGAATGAAGAGGAATTCCGTACTTTTCTAGCTTCAAACATAGCCGCAGTACAGGCTGCGCTACATACCAACAATAACCTTGGATCTAGCAGTACAGGAAATCGTGTAGGATGCACCTACAAAGAATTCACTGCCTGCAAACCTTTGGAATTTGATGGAACCGAAGGACCGATCGGATTGAAACGGTGGACCGAGAAGGTTGAATCGGTGTTTGCCATAAGTAAGTGTACTGAAGAGGACAAAGTGAAGTACGCTACGCATACCTTCACAGGTTCTGCGTTAACATGGTGGAATACCTATCTAGAGCAAGTGGGACAAGATGATGCGTACGCACTACCGTGGTCAGCATTCAAGCACTTGATGAACGAGAAGTACCGTCCCAGAACCGAGGTCAATAAGCTCAAGACAGAACTTAGAGGGTTACGAACCGAAGGATTTGATATTACCACGTATGAAAGACGATTCACAGAATTGTGCCTATTGTGTCCGGTAGCATTCGAAGATGAGGAAGAGAAGATCGACGCGTTTGTGAAAGGATTACCGGAAAGAATCCAAGAAGATATAAGTTCACACGAGCCCGCCTCCATACAACAGGCATGTAGAATGGCTCACAAACTAGTGAACCAGATTGAAGAAAGAATTAAAGAACAGACTGCTAAAGAGGCCAATGTGAAGCAAGTCAAAAGAAAGTGGGAGGAAAACGGTGATAAGAATCACCAATACAACAACAACAGCAATTACAACAATAATCGCAACAATTATCCCAACAATCGCAACATCAATCGCAACTACAACAAACGGCCCAACAACAACAACAACAACAACAACAGCAACTACAACAATCATCCCAACAATAATAATAACCGCAACAACAACAACAATCAGAAGCAACTATGCCAAAGGTGTGAAAAGAATCACTCGGGGTTCTGCACCAAATTTTGCAACAAGTGTAAAAGAAATGGTCATAGCGCGGCGAAGTGTGAGGTCTACGGACCAGGGGTTAATAGAACGAAAGGAACAAATGGTGTCGGAACGAGTAATGGCGGAGCAAGTAGTGTCGGAGCAAGTTATGCCAATGTAGTTTGTTATAAATGTGGAAAACCAGGCCACATTATTAGAAATTGCCCGAACCAGGAGAACACGAATGGACAAGGCCGTGGAAGAGTTTTCAATATTAATGCGGTAGAGGCACAGGAAGACCCGGAGCTTGTTACGGGTACGTTTCTTATTGACAATAAATCTGCTTACGTTTTATTTGATTCGGGTGCGGATAGAAGCTATATGAGTAGAGATTTTTGTGCTAAATTAAGTTGTCCATTGACGCCTTTGGATAGTAAATTTTTACTCGAATTAGCAAATGGTAAATTAATTTCAGCAGATAATATATGTCGGAATCGAGAAATTAAACTGGTTAGCGAAACATTTAAGATTGATTTGATACCAGTAGAGTTAGGGAGTTTTGATGTGATAATCGGTATGGACTGGTTGAAAGAAGTGAAAGCGGAGATCGTTTGTTACAAAAATGCAATTCGCATTATACGAGAAAAAGGAAAACCCTTAATGGTGTACGGAGAAAAGGGCAACACGAAGCTACATCTTATTAGTAATTTGAAGGCACAAAAACTAATAAGAAAAGGTTGCTATGCTGTTCTAGCACACGTCGAGAAAGTACAAACTGAAGAAAAGAGCATCAATGATGTTCCCATTGCAAAAGAATTTCCCGATGTATTTCCGAAAGAATTACCGGGATTACCCCCACATCGATCCGTTGAATTTCAAATAGATCTTGTACCAGGAGCTGCACCAATAGCTCGTGCTCCTTACAGACTCGCACCCAGCGAGATGAAAGAACTGCAAAGCCAATTACAAGAACTTTTAGAGCGTGGTTTCATTCGACCAAGCACATCACCGTGGGGAGCTCCTGTTTTGTTTGTCAAGAAGAAAGATGGTACATTCAGGTTGTGTATCGACTACCGAGAGTTGAACAAACTTACCATCAAGAACCGCTACCCACTACCGAGAATCGACGACTTATTTGATCAACTACAAGGCTCGTCTGTTTATTCAAAGATTGACTTACGTTCCGGGTACCATCAAATGCGGGTGAAAGAAGATGATATTCCAAAGACTGCTTTCAGAACACGTTACGGTCATTACGAGTTTATGGTCATGCCATTTGGTTTAACTAATGCACCAGCTGTGTTCATGGACCTTATGAACCGAGTGTGTGGACCATACCTTGACAAGTTTGTCATTGTTTTCATTGATGACATACTTATTTACTCAAAGAATGACCAAGAACACGGTGAACATTTGAGAAAGGTGTTAGAAGTATTGAGGAAGGAAGAATTGTACGCTAAGTTTTCAAAGTGTGCATTTTGGTTGGAAGAAGTTCAATTCCTCGGTCACATAGTGAACAAAGAAGGTATTAAGGTGGATCCGGCAAAGATAGAAACTGTTGAAAAGTGGGAAACCCCGAAAACTCCGAAACACATACGCCAGTTTTTAGGACTAGCTGGTTACTACAGAAGGTTCATTCAAGACTTTTCCAGAATAGCAAAACCCTTGACTGCATTAACGCATAAAGGGAAGAAATTTGAATGGAATGATGAACAAGAGAAAGCGTTTCAGTTATTGAAGAAAAAGCTAACTACGGCACCTATATTGTCATTGCCTGAAGGGAATGATGATTTTGTGATTTATTGTGACGCATCAAAGCAAGGTCTCGGTTGTGTATTAATGCAACGAACGAAGGTGATTGCTTATGCGTCTAGACAATTGAAGATTCACGAACAAAATTATACGACGCATGATTTGGAATTAGGCGCGGTTGTTTTTGCATTAAAGACTTGGAGGCACTACTTATATGGGGTCAAAAGTATTATATATACCGACCACAAAAGTCTTCAACACATATTTAATCAGAAACAACTGAATATGAGGCAGCGTAGGTGGATTGAATTATTGAATGATTACGATTTTGAGATTCGTTACCACCCGGGGAAGGCAAATGTGGTAGCCGATGCCTTGAGCAGGAAGGATAGAGAACCCATTCGAGTAAAATCTATGAATATAATGATTCATAATAACATTACTACTCAAATAAAGGAGGCGCAACAAGGAGTTTTAAAAGAGGGAAATTTAAAGGATGAAATACCCAAAGGATCGGAGAAGCATCTTAATATTCGGGAAGACGGAACCCGGTATAGGGCTGAAAGGATTTGGGTACCAAAATTTGGAGATATGAGAGAAATGGTACTTAGAGAAGCTCATAAAACCAGATACTCAATACATCCTGGAACGGGGAAGATGTACAAGGATCTCAAGAAACATTTTTGGTGGCCGGGTATGAAAGCCGATGTTGCTAAATACGTAGGAGAATGTTTGACGTGTTCTAAGGTCAAAGCTGAGCATCAGAAACCATCAGGTCTACTTCAACAACCCGAAATCCCGGAATGGAAATGGGAAAACATTACCATGGATTTCATCACTAAATTGCCAAGGACTGCAAGTGGTTTTGATACTATTTGGGTAATAGTTGATCGTCTCACCAAATCAGCACACTTCCTACCAATAAGAGAAGATGACAAGATGGAGAAGTTAGCACGACTGTATTTGAAGGAAGTCGTCTCCAGACATGGAATACCAATCTCTATTATCTCTGATAGGGATGGCAGATTTATTTCAAGATTCTGGCAGACATTACAGCAAGCATTAGGAACTCGTCTAGACATGAGTACTGCCTATCATCCACAAACTGATGGGCAGAGCGAAAGGACGATACAAACGCTTGAAGACATGCTACGAGCATGTGTTATTGATTTCGGAAACAGTTGGGATCGACATCTACCGTTAGCAGAATTTTCCTACAACAACAGCTACCATTCAAGCATTGAGATGGCGCCGTTTGAAGCACTTTATGGTAGAAAGTGCAGGTCTCCAATTTGTTGGAGTGAGGTGGGGGATAGACAGATTACGGGTCCGGAGATTATACAAGAAACTACCGAGAAGATCATCCAAATTCAACAACGGTTGAAAACCGCCCAAAGTCGACAAAAGAGCTACGCTGACATTAAAAGAAAAGATATAGAATTTGAAATTGGAGAGATGGTCATGCTTAAAGTTTCACCTTGGAAAGGCGTTGTTCGATTTGGTAAACGAGGGAAATTAAATCCAAGGTATATTGGACCATTCAAGATTATTGATCGTGTCGGACCAGTAGCTTACCGACTTGAGTTACCTCAACAACTCGCGGCTGTACATAACACTTTCCACGTCTCGAATTTGAAGAAATGTTTTGCTAAAGAAGATCTCACTATTCCGTTAGATGAAATCCAAATCAACGAAAAACTCCAATTCATCGAAGAACCCGTCGAAATAATGGATCGTGAGGTTAAAAGACTTAAGCAAAACAAGATACCAATTGTTAAGGTTCGATGGAATGCTCGTAGAGGACCCGAGTTCACCTGGGAGCGTGAAGATCAGATGAAGAAGAAATACCCGCATCTATTTCCAGAAGATTCGTCAACACCTTCAACAGCTTAAAATTTCGGGACGAAATTTATTTAACGGGTAGGTACTGTAGTGACCCGAACTTTTCCATGTTTATATATATTAATTGAGATTGATATTTACATGATTAAATGTTTCCAACATGTTAAGCAATCAAACTTGTTAAGACTTGATTAATTGAAATATGTTTCATATAGACAATTGACCACCCAAGTTGACCGGTGATTCACGAACGTTAAAACTTGTAAAAACTATATGATGACATATATATGGATATATATATAGTTAACATGATACTATGATAAGTAAACATATCATTAAGTATATTAACAATGAACTACATATGTAAAAACAAGACTACTAACTTAATGATTTTTAAACGAGACATATATGTAACGATTATCATTGTAAAGACATTTAATGTATATATATCATATTAAGAGATATTCATACATGATAATATCATGATAATATAACAATTTAAAATCTCATTTGATATTATAAACATTGGGTTAACAACATTTAACAAGATCGTTAACCTAAAGGTTTCAAAACAACACTTACATGTAACGACTAACGATGACTTAACGACTCAGTTAAAATGTATATACATGTAGTGTTTTTAACATGTATTTATACACTTTTGAAAGACTTCAATACACTTATCAAAATACTTCTACTTAACAAAAATGCTTACAATTACATTCTCGTTCAGTTTCATCAACAATTCTACTCGTATGCACCTGTATTCGTACTCGTACAATACACAACTTTTAGATGTATGTACTATTGGTATATACACTCCAATGATCAGCTCTTAGCAGCCCATGTGAGTCACCTAACACATGTGGGAACCATCATTTGGCAACTAGCATGAAATATCTCATAAGATTACAAAAATATGAGTAATCATTCATGACTTATTTACATGAAAACAAAATTACATATCCTTTATATCTAATCCATACACCAACGACCAAAAACACCTACAAACACTTTCATTCTTCAATTTTCTTCATCTAATTGAACTCTCTCAAGTTCTATCTTCAAGTTCTAAGTGTTCTTCATAAATTCCAAAAGTTCTAGTTTCATAAAATCAAGAATACTTTCAAGTTTGCTAGCTCACTTCCAATCTTGTAAGGTGATCATCCAACCTCAAGAAATCTTTGTTTCTTACAGTAGGTTATCATTCTAATACAAGGTAATAATCATATTCAAACTTTGATTCAATTTCTATAACTATAACAATCTTATTTCAAGTGATGATCTTACTTGAACTTGTTTTCGTGTCATGATTTTGCTTCAAGAACTTTGAGCCATCCAAGGATCCATTGAAGCTAGATCCATTTTTCTCTTTTCCAGTAGGTTCATCCAAGGAACTTAAGGTAGTAATGATGTTCATAACATCATTCGATTCATACATATAAAGCTATCTTATTCGAAGGTTTAAACTTGTAATCACTAGAACATAGTTTAGTTAATTCTAAACTTGTTCGCAAACAAAAGTTAATCCTTCTAACTTGACTTTTAAAATCAACTAAACACATGTTCTATATCTATATGATATGCTAACTTAATGATTTAAAACCTGGAAACACGAAAAACACCGTAAAACCGGATTTACGCCGTCGTAGTAACACCGCGGGCTGTTTTGGGTTAGTTAATTAAAAACTATGATAAACTTTGATTTAAAAGTTGTTATTCTGAGAAAATGATTTTTATTATGAACATGAAACTATATCCAAAAATTATGGTTAAACTCAAAGTGGAAGTATGTTTTCTAAAATGGTCATCTAGACGTCGTTCTTTCGACTGAAATGACTACCTTTACAAAAACGACTTGTAACTTATTTTTACGACTAGAAACCTATACTTTTTTTGTTTAGATTCATAAAATAGAGTTCAATATGAAACCATAGCAATTTGATTCACTCAAAACGGATTTAAAATGAAGAAGTTATGGGTAAAACAAGATTGGATAATTTTTCTCATTTTAGCTACGTGAAAATTGGTAACAAATCTATTCCAACCATAACTTAATCAACTTGTATTATATATTATGTAATCTTGAGATACCATAGACACGTATACAATGTTTCGACCTATCATGTCGACACATCTATATATATTTCGGAACAACCATAGACACTCTATATGTGAATGTTGGAGTTAGCTATACAGGGTTGAGGTTGATTCCAAAATATATATAGTTTGAGTTGTGATCAATACTGAGATACGTATACACTGGGTCGTGGATTGATTCAAGATAATATTTATCGATTTATTTCTGTACATCTAACTGTGGACAACTAGTTGTAGGTTACTAACGAGGACAGCTGACTTAATAAACTTAAAACATCAAAATATATTAAAAGTGTTGTAAATATATTTTGAACATACTTTGATATATATGTATATATTGTTATAGGTTCGTGAATCAACCAGTGGCCAAGTCTTACTTCCCGACGAAGTAAAAATCTGTGAAAGTGAGTTATAGTCCCACTTTTAAAATCTAATATTTTTGGGATGAGAATACATGCAGGTTTTATAAATGATTTACAAAATAGACACAAGTACGTGAAACTACATTCTATGGTTGAATTATCGAAATCGAATATGCCCCTTTTTATTAAGTCTGGTAATCTAAGAATTAGGGAACAGACACCCTAATTGACGCGAATCCTAAAGATAGATCTATTGGGCCTAACAAACCCCATCCAAAGTACCGGATGCTTTAGTACTTCGAAATTTATATCATATCCGAAGGGTGTCCCGGAATGATGGGGATATTCTTATATATGCATCTTGTTATTGTCGGTTACCAGGTGTTCACCATATGAATGATTTTTATCTCTATGTATGGGATGTGTATTGAAATATGAAATCTTGTGGTCTATTGTTACGATTTGATATATATAGGTTAAACCTATAACTCACCAACATTTTTGTTGACGTTTTAAGCATGTTTATTCTCAGGTGATTATTAAGAGCTTCCGCTGTCGCATACTTAAATAAGGACAAGATTTGGAGTCCATGCTTGTATGATATTGTGTAAAAACTGCATTCAAGAAACTTATTTTGTTGTAACATATTTGTATTGTAAACCATTATGTAATGGTCGTGTGTAAACAGGATATTTTAGATTATCATTATTTGATAATCTACGTAAAGCTTTTTAAACCTTTATTGATGAAATAAAGGTTATGGTTTGTTTAAAAATGAATGCAGTCTTTGAAAAACGTCTCATATAGAGGTCAAAACCTCGCAACGAAATCAATTAATATGGAACGTTTTTAATCAATAAGAACGGGACATTTCACAGACCTTCCTCATCCAAATTGCAAACGGATGTGCAACAATTGACTCTCCAACTCAACTCTAAGGAAACTGAGTTGGAAGATCTGAAAAAGACAATTCATCCAATTAAAGTTGAAAGAACTGATTATCGTTTAAAATCGGAACGACTTACAGAAAAAGTTCAATTTTTAGAAAAAGATCTTTCTGATTTGAAAAACCAACATGAACCCACACTTTCAAAACTAAACAAGAAAATCGTTCAATTGGAAAACACCATAATTGAAAAGAACACTGAAATTTCTTTATTGTCAAAAGAATCTTTTCAAATGAAAGCACAACTTGCTCGATATGAGGAAAAACTCTATCGAACAGAGCAATTCAAAGCTATCATGGATATGGAACTTTCAAAACAAACGATTTTCATGAATAGACCAAAAACGATTCATGGTGAAAAGTGGGGGTTGGGTTATGAAGATCCGAAAATTTTGGAAGAAGCTTCCAAAAAGATTCCAGGATTATATCATTCTGATTATTTTCAAGTTGGTTTACCATCGCATTTTGTACATGCTTCTGATGCTGATTTTTGATGATATTATTGTAAATTGTAAATCTAGAAAATACCATCAAATTAGCTTAATGTATGAAAAAATCAATGCTAAGATAGGTAAATCGAATCCTGATTTCTTGAAAAATCTTGTTGAAACTGAAAAGAATATGCAACGTGAAGATTATGTGCCTAAGCGTAGACTGGTTTATATCCCAACACTCATGCTAGAGAAATACATTTTAATGCTTGAGAATGAAGTGTTTAACAAACCTAGTTCTAGCATTACTGCAATAGATGAGGTGTTTGATGAACCAATTTTTGATGTGAAACCAATTCTACCAACTTTACCTACATGTCCAGATGATGTTTTTCGTGCAGACCTAGCACATGAACTAACTGTCTTCTTTGAGACAGATTCTCTAGGTCAAAATTCTTCAGATGATAAAGTAGAACCTCAGGATGAACCGAACATTGAACCTTCGATAGATTTTGAAAGTCAACTTGATCCTTTGCATGATTATTACTTGCATTTGCCTACTGTACGTAATTTGAATCGTATAGTAGCTCAACTTGAACAGGAGAATATTGACTTGCAACTTAAGTGCCAATCATTAGAACAAATGCTTGCTTTGTGTGATAAATTGCCTTCACTGCCTAAGAAAGAATGTACTTATGCTTTTAAGGAGGGTGAAGTGATAGTTTCTGCTAAAGAATTATGTCTTGAGATTAAAAGCTTAAAACAAAAGATAATTCAAATGAAATAGGCTAACACACTTAAGCAAACATCTAATGTTGCAACCAATGTCTTGAATGTACTGGTGAGATTACTAAGAAGGGGAAGGGAACAACAACATCTAAGGATGTAAAACCTATTACTATTCTTAAAAATCCTCTACGTTCTCAATTTGGCAATCATGGTTCGAAAGTTGTTTCTACAACTCAGTATATTGTTGAAAAGGTTCATTCTCCAAATGGTCCTGTGTTAACTCAAAAGATTCCTATGATTCCTATGACAAAAACTTCAAAAGAGAGTCTTTTAAAGAAGTCAGTTAAGTCCACAACACACACAAGTTCTAAACCTGATTTAAGTGAGTATGATGCTAAAGAATGTACAATCAAATTGGAAATTCTGCAAAATCAGTCATCTCATGTGTCAACTGAAAAGTTTGGACGTCTAACTAACAAAGGTGTTTTTCGTGTCACAGGTCATTATCCAAACATGAATTACAAATCTGTATGGGTTCCTAAGTCTACGACTAAGAAAGTAGCAACCAAACCAAAGCAATCTGCTAGTCGGCCTAGGAAATCATCTCATGTTTTTCAATTTTCGTCTGTGAACAAAACATCTACTTGTAATAAATTGTGTGTTAAGACTTCTGATAACAATGTAAAGATTGATATTGCGTATGATGCTTCATGTAATGTGGTTTTAAATGATGCTTTATTATCTAAACTGCATGATGCTTTACGTGATTATTTCATCATTGATCCAAAGTTTGTTGTTAATCCAAAGTTTATTTTTGGTACTAACCGAAAAGGACCCAAAAAACTTTGGGTACCTAAACTCTAGAAAATTCACATTTACAGGGTTTCGACGTCTGTGTTTGGTATATCGATTCCGGTTGTTCTCGACACATGATGGGCGATAAATCCTTGCTTGTCAACTTCATTGACAAATTCCTAGGAACGGTTACATTCGGAAATGATGAGATTGCAACAATAACGGGTTACGGACATTTTGTGCAAAATGGCATAACAATCAAACGGGTTTCATATGTTGAGGGTTTGGGGTGCAGTTTATTTAGTGTGAGCCAATTCTGCGATGGAGATCTCAAAGTTTTGTTTGAACGTCGACAATGCTCGGTGCAATCCACCGGAGGGAATGATCTTCTTGTTGGTAAATGTTGTGCTTCAATATATACTATTGCCCTCAATGATGCACCATCACATGCAACCATGTGTTTGGCCACTCGTTCTACCAAAGAAAATTCATGGTTATGGCATCATCGGATGTCACACCTGAATTACAAGGGTATCAATCGACTAGTCTCTAAAGATTTAGTTGATGGTATTCCAACCTTTCAATATAATAAGCATCATGTGTGTCCATCATGTGCGATGGGTAAGCTGAAACGGACTAATCATCCGCTTAAGCAAAACCCCAGTACTTCATCTTCTTTGCAATTATTGCATATGGACTTATGTGGATCCATGCGTATTTCTAGCCTCGGTGGCAAGAAACATGTGCTTGTCATTGTTGATGACTATACCCGGTTTACAAGGATTTTTCTTTTGCGAACTAAGTCAGAAACCCCCGCCATTATCATTGAATTCATTAAAAAGATTCAACGCTCTTTTAACAAACATGTTAAGAGCATCAGAACTGATAATGGGACGGAATTTAAGAATGACCCGCTTGATAGTTATTTGAAAGACAAAGGCATTGAACATCAGTTCTCTGCTGCTCGGACCCCCCAACAAAATGGAGTAGTCGAACGACGTAATCGTACGTTGTGCGAAGCAGCACGAACGATGCTTGCCTACTCCAAATTACCTCCAAAAATGTGGGGGAGGCCATTTCAACTGCATGCTATACCCAAAATCATTGTATTGTAAACAAACGTTTTGATAAAACTCCATATGAGTTATTATATGGTAGACGCCCGAATGTCAAATATTTCCGTGTTTTTGGTTATATATGCTATGTGCTTAACGATTTTGACAGCCTCGAAAAGTTTGATCCTCATTGCGATCAGGCCATATTTCTTGGTTATTCCTCGAATAAAGTTTCTTATCGTGTTTATCATAAGCGGACAAAGATGATTAAAGAGAGCATTAAAGTCAAGTTCGATGAATTTTCGGGAATGGCTTTTGAACAACTCAGTTCAAAACCCGATCCTAACCTGGCTATTACTTCTTCCGCGCAAAACTCAATTTTCTCGAAGAAGGGTGTTCCTTCGGTTACATCAGAGGAACTAGATATCTTTTTTGATAGTCTTTATAGTCCTCAACGGGATTCAAATGTTCAAGCCGTACCGGTTACACCATCACAGTCAACTACTGTGGAGACTCTTCAAAGTCTTTTTGATGAAGATCCAACACCAACTGATTCACCAGTTGCTTCTTCATCCTCCCTCCAACCTCCTGTTACTAATAATCTTGAACTAATTCAAGATTCATCAGTTGATACAACTCCAGCTGTTTCTCCAGAAACTCTATTGAATCGATTAGATAATGTTACATTAGATCCAGCGGATCAAGGCTCAACGTCAACAACAGTTGATGTTTCAATGGATACCACTGATGTACAACCTCTTCCACACACTCGATGGACTAAAAGTCATCCAATAGATCTTATTATTGGTGACGCATCTGCTCCAGTGTCAACTCGAAGGGCTACTCAGAATATGTGTCTATTCACAGCCTTTCTTAGTAAGATTGAACCAACAACGGTTGCTCAAGCTTTACTAGATCCATACTGGGTAGTTGCAATGCAAGACGAGATCAATCAATTTGAACGATTGAAAGTATGGCGATTAGTTCCAAGACCAACGGGTCAACGACCAATAGGGGTAAAGTGGATTTTCAAGAACAAGAAAGATTCTGATGGAATTGTGGTTCGAAACAAGGCACGTCTTGTGGCCAAAGGATATCGACAACAAGAAGGCATTGATTATGACGAAACGTTTGCTCCGGTTGCTAGGATTGAGGCAATTCGTCTTTTCCTTGCATTTGCTTCTCATATGAAGTTCACGGTGTTTCAAATGGATGTCAAAACTGCTTTTCCGAATGGTTATCTTCAAGAGGAAGTCTATGTTGATCAACCAGAGGGCTTTGTCGATCCCATTCATCCAAACCACGTTTACTACTTGGAGAAAGCTTTATACGGTCTGAAGCAAGCACCGCGTGCATGGTACGAGACCTTAACAAAGTATTTGCTGGATAATGGCTTCTCTCGTGGAACGATTGATACAATGCTATTCATCCGTAAAAACCACGGTCACATTCTCTTGGTTCAAATTTACGTTGATGATATTTTTTTTGGTTCCATGTCCCCGGCCTTATGCAAAGAATTTGGTGACCTTATGGCCAGCAAATTCGAAATGAGCATGCTTGACCAGTTAACTTTCTTCTTGGGGTTACAAGTAAAACAATTACCAAATAGGATTTTTATCAGTCAAACAAAGTATATCAATGATACGCTAAAACGTTTTAAAATTACTGCTTTAAAACCAATGACAACCCCAATGAGTACTTTACTGGATGCTGATACTAATGGGAACCCTTTGATATTATGCTTTATCGAAGCATAGTTGGTTCTTTAATGTATCTGACTGCAAGTCGAACAGACATTACACTTGCCGTAACTGCCTGTGCCCACTTTCAGTCCAACCCTAAGAAATCTCACTCCAAAGCGGTTGTTAGAATTTTTCAATACCTTAAAGGTACACCTAACCTTGGGATCCGGTATCCTCATGGATCCGATTTCAATCTCACTGCTTATACTGATGCGGATCATGGTGGTTGCCATGTTGATAGAAAAAGCACATCTGGATCAATTCAGATGTTGGGGAATAGGCTAGTTGGTTGGTCATCCAAAAAGCAGAACTGTGTGTCTTTATCAACAGTTAAGTCTGAGTACATTGCTACAGCTCACTGTTGTTCACAAGTTTTGTGGATGCAAACTCAGCTCTTGGACTATGGCTTTAAGATTTCTAAGACCCCGATCTATTGTGATTCACAAAGTGCTATTGCAATAACAAGCAACCCGGTTCAGCATTCTAAAACTAAACACATAGATATTCGTTATCATTTCATTAAGGACCATGTAGAGAAAGGGGATGTAGAATTATACTTTGTGCCTACTAAAGTGCAGTTAGCTGACATGTTCACTAAACCTTTAGATGAAATTAGGCTAAAATTCTTGATCAAAGAGATTGGCATGGTAGAGTATAGTGCTTGATATTCCTTAGATCTGTTGGGACTTATTTTTGGGATCTTGTGTTTAGGGGGAGTAGATACTTTCTAGGGGGAGCAACTAAGTTTCAGTGCTTTAGATAATTTTTCTTTAAGGAACTGCCTTTAGATTACTGATAACTTCCTAGGTACATTTGTTCAATGGTTACGCAAGGGGGAGGTAACTCATTGATATCCTATTTCAAGGGGGAGTTGATTCATTTTCTTGGGAACATAATCAAAATGTTGATTTACTTTCTTGTATATCACATTTTGAGGGGGAGAAAAAAGGAGAAAATGAGAAAATTATTCAAAAATATTGTTTTTCTAAAGTGAATTCAAAATTTCTTTGTTTTTATCTGAAATAATTCACTATGGCTTGTATATATCTCAGTATGCAACCCGTGTCAACAATTGGTATCACTGGAGATTTGTACTTTGTATAAAATTCAAAGTTCTTTTAAGTACAAATCTTATTTTGAAAAATTCATAAAAATTGGAAAAGATAAAATCCAAAAATATTTAAATTTTACTGAATAAATGCTATTTTTAGCATTTTACCGAGTCTGACAACCAACTGTACAGATTCGGTAAGTTTAAAGTTTTCAAAAAATTGTCTCAGAATTGTTTTTCATGAAAAGATTGAAATGGATTTCAAGAGGAAAAATCAATTTGTCAAGATTTGGAGTTAAATTGTTTATGTTTTGAAAAATTGGACTGAATTCGGTATATTAGGCCCATTCTGTAAAGCCCATTCGGTATTTTACGTTTGGTATCTATAAAAGGAGAGTCAAAGTCAAACATTACTCTTACTGTTATTAATTACCTATCGAGTCTGTTTATTATACCGAATCTGCCTAATTCTACCGAGTCCGTCATTCTGTTTCTTCAAATTCTTAGTAATTGTTCATTTTAATCAATGTTTAAGATATATTATTATAGATCTGAGATAATTATGTTTTTATCAACCAGAAAAGTTCAAAATAACTGGATTATGATCTTTAATTTTTGAAATCTTGTTGATTATACCGAGTCTGAGTCAATTTCAATTAATCTTTGATTAAACTCAATTGATTTGTAAAATCAACATGAAATCTTGTCTAATCTGAGTTAAATTGACTGATCTATCGTTTGACCGAGCCTGATTACATGTTTAATTGCTTATTTGATGGATTCTGTATCTACCGAATGTGTTCTTATCTTGATACCGAATTTGTTCATACAATTAACATGTTAATATTCTTGTAATTGAATGGTTGTTTGATCATGGTTGTGAAATTACACGATATGTGATAGAATATGCATGTTTGAGTGACTTTCTGTTAATTGTTGAAGATACCGAATCTGGTTTTCCTTCTTGATACCGAGTCTGAAATTTGGTACCTTGAAATTTTCTGATTTTTATCTTCAAACACTTAACATGTTTATTCTATATTTTTCTGACATGAAAACTCAAGCTTATTTGGTTACAGAATCTAAAGTTTTCATAACTACCGAATCTGCTTGAATTGTGCTGAAATTTACTAAGTGTTGTTTTGATCCCTTGTGTTATATAATTGACTTTGCATGATGATTTTGTACTAAGATGAATATCATATGAATGTCATGGTTGTCAATTATTTGTTCATATTTGAGAATAAAAGACTTTTATATTTGAAAAACCATAAAAATCTTAAAATTTAAAAATATAAAAAGGATTTCAAAGGCAAATAAGAATAGAGATATATGCTTTTTGTTAAATATCTTGTGGTCTTCTATTTCTTATTTATACAGCTAAATGGAAAACAATCACTTTATCAACTCTGAAACCAATATTCCCTACAAATATTGGACTGCAATTCTAGAGAGGCATACTTTATGGCCTGCTCTGAGCTCCACAGTTAGTGTGCCAGAAATAGACTTGGATTTTCTTAATAGATCAATCAGATTTATGGAGGCCACACAACTAAATGCTACTAATCCACAGGGCGAACCAGCCAGATTTGAATTTAGGCTGAGAGGAGTACAAGGATTCAGGAGTATCACAAAAGCAGAATTCAGGAGGATATTCAGACTTCCTCTTGTACAGAATGCTCCTGCTTTTCCTGCTACTCAGCAAATGATGACTTCTGTCTTTGATCTTGGTTATGTTGGAGCTACCAATGTTCCACCAGCTAAGTTTCAGAAGAAATATCTACACTCAAGGTGGTATGTGATCTTCTCAATCATCAACAGATGCTTGTTGATGACAAGAAGTGGATCTGATAGCTTAACTGTGCCGATGCTCAAACTTTTCTACTCATTCACAAGAGTAGAGAATCCTGATTATGTAGAACTTATATGGGATTTGGTTCAGGCACAGGTTGAAAAGCCAAGGGGTTCATACATCCCTTGCGAAAGGTTTTTCTGTATCTTTATCCATGATGCTATCAATGCTTGCAGAAATGCAAATATCTTTGTACCAGGTACACATGGATTACAGATGAAAAGGTTTGGAGAGCTGAAGATGAACACCCCTATGGTGTCTGATAATCAATTCACTGCGCCAATTCTAAATTGGCTAGTGAGGCTAGCTGAACTCCAAGATGCTCGTATGCGTTCTTATTTTCAGGCTGTAGGAATACCTCTTCCGAACCTGGTACAACAAGAACAAGTTGAACCTGCCGTGGTTCCAGCCCCAGAGGTTGTAGAGGAACCTGTAGTTCAACCACCCGGGCCAGCTAATCCTCCACTTAGGGTGAACCTCAAATGATCTAGGGTAGCACACCAAGCTCAACCCGTGAGGATCAGGGAACCTAGTCCAACTAGGATTGAACCACCCTTTCCACAACACCCGAAGTAAGCAGTGACACTTCAGCAACAGCATCTGAATCATCTCCTGAACATTCTCCTAAGAGAACTCGATACATGCCTGATGAGATGATTCAGACTCCGCCAACCCAACGAGTAACTAGATCTAGGACTTCGACACCCATCGTCCGCCAAACAGTTACTCCAACCAGTGGTGATACGGACCAAGACCTAGAGCCAATTAGGTCACCCTCACCCATCTCCGTATCACATTCAAGAATAACAGTAAGCCCTACGCTAAATGAAGTGCAAGCTTCGGTAGGCAAGAGATCTAAACGCACTGATGGTAAAATGACCACTAAGCCCATCCAATCTAAACAGGACTTAATAATAAATCCTACAAAGCAAGGTGCTTCGGCATCTAAGGAAGTAAAGTCTTCCTCTGCAGTAAAGTCTGCGTTGACTCAATCGATTGAGGAAACTCAATCATTGAAGTCCAGAACAGCCGAAGGTGAGCCGAAAAATTTTGAAAAGGCACCCTGCGTATCGGCTGGAAATCCTCCTGTACTTCAACATACAACAGGGTCTCGAGGTCCGGATTATCTTGATGAGGAAGATCTGCCGCGTCCCATGGAAACGAGTCAACATGACAATCCTTTGGGATATTTATCAGACTTTTAGCAGACTATTCCCTTGGTTCATGAAAGTGATCCATTGGTTCAAACCACTTCTCTTCCGGATTCTGAATCTCAGGGTCTGGAGGAAGAGTCTTTAGCTGAAAGAGATGTGCCACCTCATGGTATATCAATGATTTCAGGAGTCGGGGATAGCAATATCTCTATGAGAACTAAACAGACGGGTAGTTCTACTACTCTGTCAGAGTCCCATGAGACCAAAGTCATGGAGGCGGATGCTTTGAAAGAAACTTCGCCGGTGACAACTCCGGTTGTTACCCAACCTCCATCAGAAGGAGATATCACGAATCTGACTAGTAGTATGTACAGCCCTAAATATAAGAATAATATCGCACAATCATCCTTACCTGCCCTCACGGTAACTCAAACACTTCCACCAACATCGCCTTCAACAGTTGCTGCTGCTGGTGTTCCTATTGTTACTTTTCCACCATCACCTTCTCGTTTACCACTTTTCTATGATGCTTTGGAGCAAGAATATTTCAGTCGTATGTTTTCTAGAGTCAATCTAGATGTTCTTCAACGCACTTCGCTTCAAGCATTGTTTCTTGCTCGTGTTCGATATCCACTTAATTCCTGCTCTTCTCCGTTGAGTCCTCACCGTGATGATGAACATGACGATTCTGATCCTCAGAATAGCCATGAGGGGGAGATAGGAGTAGATGGAGAATATCTAACGGTAAACATTTCAACTAAGGGTGGTGGTGTAAGGTCTTCATCAGCTTCACAAGCTCAACAAGTTCAGATGGAATCAGAAATGGTTTCTACACATGATGAAATTGATGATAAGGAGCCTGAGCAAGTTATAATTCCAATTGTTCATAATGAGGCTGATAGTGGACTGGTAGATTATGATTTGAACTTGAGTGATTTCTATCTTGAAGAGACAGATGACGATGGATTTGTCATTCTAAGCAAGTTATCATTAGTATCTTCAATTCCGGAAGATGTAGAGATTGTAGATGAAGAGAATCCTGAACCAGTAATAGAAAGTGATGATGAAATGGATTCTTCTGATGACGATGAAGACAATCTTTATGTTAATCCAAATGAAGATGAGATCTTTGATCATATTGAAGATGATGATGCAACAAATCCTACTGGTCATTCATCAAATTCTACACCCTCATCGAGTTCAAATCCAACAAATGCTAATGAAAGTTCAACTTCTTGTACACCTACATCAAGTGAAACAGTGAATTCCAGATTCAAATACAATCATGGAATATTCTTTAAGAATCAGGAGCAAAGATTATTGTTGGGAGTAGAACATGATTTTATAACGTTACGAAACACATTCATCGAGGAAAATGTTTACAAGATCTTCCGCATCAATGAATTACCAAGGAGTAAAAGGTTTACTTATATAGGTTCACGATTGCTTCCAGCAAGTGAAAGGAATTTGTATGAGTTTATGTGGAGAAAACATATCAACAAAGATGAAGATGATTTGTGGCTTCAAAGAAAATATCGTATTTCAGAAGTGTTGAATATTACTCGAGTCGGAGTAGAGATAAGCGAAAAGAAAGACGTCATCAGTCAGTTCCACGTTATTAGAGAAGATGAGAAAGAGTACAAGTTCACAGAAGCATATTTTAATAATCTTGACATGCTTGACATCATTCACATCTACAACTACCTCAGTATCATCATCATTCGACCTTTTGCTAAGGCTCAAGCTTTGGAAGCTGTGAAAAGATACATGATGGAGACAATTGAACTGATGAGACGTGAATATTTTCAAATAGGACTCGAAGCAAAAAGGAAAAAGATTCGAATTACGTGTCCGAATCAATTTACAGAGGGACTGAAGGATATGAGGATGTTTCAAATGCAATTCGAACCCGAAGGGTTTGTTTCTGTAAATTCTTAAAAAGAAAAGGTGTTCATTCGTACTGAAGAGCTGAACAAATATTCAGATGGAACACTTAAGGCTGCACTGAAGTATCTTAAGATTCATCAAAGCAAGTTCCATAACATTGACATGATAATAGGTCTTGGAGAATTCATAAAGCATATAAGAGATCGTCTGAAACTCTGAGTTCGTACAAGACAGTTTGAGATACTTCGTGGACAGAGAAAGAGAAGATATTTCAAGGAAATGGATGAATATCCATTATATGAGGGAGATCCAAGAAAAGCGTGGGGTGTCTGGAAACCTTCTAAACAAATTTCAGAAAATCAAGTAGAAGTTTCGAAACCAGATGGCACATGATGGAAACTAACGTTTGGACCTCTCAAGATTTCAAAATAGGATTATGTTGTAAAGTTCACATTTAACACTAAGGGGGAGATTGTTAGGACCTCGAAGTTGTATAGTGTTAATGTGAAAATAAGCTTAAATGAAGGTTCCTTAGAAGAGGGCTATATAAGGAACGTAAGTGGTCCTAATTAGATAGCCATTGCATTGTAACCGAGTTCTATAAGCTGTGGAATGTAATTGTACTGATTCTCTCTAATACCGAGTCTCATGCTTACATACCGAATCTCTCTTTATCTTATCATTTCTCTCAATCTCAACATGATCTGACCTATCAAAGTCAACAAAAGTGAACTGAAAGTCAAAGTCAATCGAAAGTCAACTCAAAAGTCAACCTTGGTCAAACATGGTCAATGTAAATTTTAAAAGTGTAAGTTATAATAATAATATAAGTTATAACGTTTATTAAAGTTAAATATGTCTAATTATGTCATAACATAAGTTTAATTAAATTAAAATGAATTATTAAAGTTAATATAAGTTTAAATGATATAGTTAATATAACATAAGTATTTAATTAATTAATTAAATATTAGTCATAATATAAATATTATTAATTAATAATAAATTTTAAATCATATCATAAGTATTATTAATTAATAATGAATTATTAATCATATTATAAGTTTCTAATTATAATTATTAAATCATAAGTATTTAATAATTAAATTATAATTAAATAATAACTAAGCCTTATAATAATTAAATAATTAATTAATCCTTATTATAAGTATTATAATAGTAATCTCATAATATAAGTTTAATAGTTATCATAAGTATTTTCCATTAATAATAAAAGTATTATTAATCATATGTTTAATTAAAATGTTAATTAAATCATAAATATTAATTAAATGATATAATAAATATATATCATAAGTTGTAATTAATAATAATTACTTTTTTTTATCATAAGTAATTAAATGATATTGAAATCCATTATTTATAACATAAGTTTAATAATTAATCACAAGTTTTAAATCAAAAGTTCATCGGGTCGTATCCTGAGCCCCGGGTGTCGGTTTTCGGCGAGCCTTACATATATCTCCGCCTAAGCAAACCACCCGACAATTTGGTATACTCAAGAACACACCATGAACAGCCCACAAGTCATGATATACTGTAAGAATCCGAAACTAATCCTTCGAACGAAGTCTTCAACAGTTGGTCCCATTGCGATGATCGACTCCAAGTAAGGTTCTTAATATGAGCTAATGCACAGCGGAAGACTTAATTCGTACCTGAAAATAACATGCTTTAAAATGTCAACATAAAGTTGGTGAGATATATATAGGTTTAATGCCGGCGGCGATATAAATATAGACCACAAGATTTCATATGTAAACATTTTAATAAAAATATTCTAAGTGGTTGAGCACTTGGTAACCATACTTAACATTTAATCACGTCGCATATTCCCTTTATTATGAAATCTTACTACACCGTACCAAGTGTAGTTACGAAACGAAGTACTGTGCAACCGTTGAATACTGGTCGTCCAGTCCGGTTGGGGTTGTCAGGCCCGATAGATCTATCAACAGGATTCGCGTTTACAATACCGCTGTAAATAACAGTTACCAAGCTACAGGGAAGTATGCCAGTGGTACAACTCAACGTAGAATATATTTTTCAGTTACTTGTGTCCATAATGTAAAACATAAAATACATGTATTCTCATCCCGAAATACTTAGAGTTTAAAAGTGGGACTATATACTCACCATACTGTATTTTGTAGTAAAAATACATATAACATCATTGAACAATGCAAGGTTGGTCTTGAATTCACGAACCTATATCAAGTATATATATATATTAACACATATGGTAGTAATCGATCAACTTTATATATATTTATTAATAATTTTTATTTTAATAAAATATAGGTTTCATTAATAATTGAACTATATTTAATTTTGTATACTTTAGATAAATAATGTAAAAAAAATAATAATTTTAATGTTAACAATAGTGATGATAATAATATTAGTAGTAATTATAATATTCATAAAATTAATAAATTAATAAAATAGTAATTTTCATAAAAATAATATTTAAGTTCATAAAATGATAATGATGATAATAATAAAAATAATGATAAAAGTAATACTAATAATGATAAAAATAATAATAATAATTTTACTAAAAATGATAACTTCAATAAAAATGATAGTTTTTAATAAAATGATAATCTAAATGATAATACTAGTATTAATTTAATGATTATATTAATAATAATAATAATGAAATATGTATACCCTTTCAAAAGCCATCCTAAAAAGAATTGTTGCATGCAAGACTCGATCCCATGACCTCTTGATTACCCAACAATACCCACGACCATGGCTCCACTCTTTCTTTTACTGGAATTAGCTCGACCCATTTAAATATAAACCTTAATTTCTTGTTCTTATATCTTTTTGGCCCAACTAGGAAATCTAGTTCTCGGCCCAACTGATTAATAGATTGTCACGGCCCAAATTATATATGCAAACCCTCAGTCCAACAGTCTCGAGTCAATTTGTAATCAAATTAAAGAAGCTGTTTTTCATCGATTATAGAATTTGGAAAGCAAGATACGTCCCTATCTTTAACCCTACATCCCCCACTCACTTTTATATTCGTTTAGCATAATTATATCATTGTCATGGTTCAAATAATTCATCACCTAACTCCTTATCATCACGTTTATTACAGAAATAGGAAAACGTTTCGTAGCAGCAACAATAATACTTTTGTGGTGATAGAATTCTCATAAAAACAAGGAAACACGTGTAACACTTGCATGAATAACTTAATTGTTTTGAATACCCAAACTTTCGGTTTCAAGTGGAGGTGAGGTCCCTTTAGATGGCCGACCAAAATCTTTTTTATAAACTAGTGGGGTTATCCACTTTGATATTTGGCGGCCAAAAGAGAAATTACTTGAATAAAATAGGCGGGTTTCGAGATAAAAAGGATTATATATAGTAAGTAGGTATTTAGTGTTTGGGACTCGAAAGAGGAGAAATAACGCAGGGTTGTAGCAATACAATCTTTGCAGCAAAACTGTAAGAAGGTTCAGAAATGTTTCGAGCTGCAAAAAGAAAAAGAGAAAGGAAGAGGATAGAATATATATATAACGATGGTGTTTTAGCGGTGGTTTTGTGAGGGTTAAAACATAAAAAGAGGTTGCAACAGAAAGGTGATGATAATGATGATCTTGTTCGAATAATAGAAGATTTAAATGGATTTTGTTTGGGGTGCATTTGTTGGCGACGCGGTTTTTACGGTGATCATCATGGTTGAAGGTGACTCGTTGACGGTGGTTCATGATGAAAATATGGAAATGGGTTTCATGGTGTGGTGTTTTGATAAAGGAAGGTGAAAGGTGGCGATAATAGTGATGGTTATGGCAGTGATGTTTTTAGTTACATATGTATATGTATATATTTAGAGATGAAGAGGTTGATAGTTGAAATTCTTGGTGATTATTTGTTGTTATAGTAATGATTAGGGGGACGGTGGACTTCGGTGGTGGCGGAGAAGATAAAAGTAAAGAGATCAAATATCATATTTATCAATGAAGAAACCGATTAAATAGCACACAAGTGGTATGTGTTTGTGATGGTTCAAACAGTGGTGACGATGGGTGATGGTGTTGTGGTGGATTCGGGGTGATGACGGTGGAGATAGATGGTTGGCGGTTTGTGATTCATGAAGAAGAAGGGCTCAAGGTGATCATTTTTATGAAATTTGATGTGGTATAGTGGTATACGGTGATAGTTCTTGGTGATCACAAATAAGAGAGGGAAAGAAAGAATGAAAGAGAGATATATTTGTGGGTGTTGTTATAGCAAACGCATGTATCATCTTTTATAATGCAACTTGTAATTCAAATAAAAATTTTATAATATGATAACAATCAATAATAGTAAGAAACAGGTTTACAGCTTGCATAAAATATTTATCTGCCGACACTTGGTTAGGTATAGTATTTCGAGCTCCGTTTGATAATTAGTGGCGAATAAAGTTCTCTGATAAATTCCAAATTTTAAAAAAATTAAAAGTCTTTATTTATTTTGATTATTATGGTATAAAATTTAGTCATTAACTATTAAATAAAAATTACCTCAACTGTCCCTCTTATTTATGGGTGAAAGATATAAAGTGTTGAAATGTAATAACTAGGTCCTAAGTAAAATTTTAGTAAGCTTAAAATTTATAGAACTCATTAATATTTTTACAAACCAGTTTCAGATATTTATAAAATTATATTATCTTTTACTCTCGCCGATAAATATAGTAATCTTATATCGAAACCTAATATTATATATCTAATACCTTGTTAACGTTATCAATTAATATATTGTATATACACATAAATGTTCGTGAATTGTCAGGCTTGGTCAAAAGGGTAACTAATTATCCAAATATAGATTTCAAACTTTCTAGACTCAAAATTAGGATTTTTGCTTATCGTGTCGGAAACATATAGAGATTAAAGTTTAAATTTGGTCGGAAATTTCCGGGTCGTTACAGTACCCACCCGTTAAAAAAATTTCGTCCCCGAAATTTGGTAGAGATTGTCATGGTTGACAATAAGTATGTTTTCATGACGAATATGAGTGGATAAATAGAGTTTTATCATCATTGAGTAATATAGATAAAACGTTCAATCATGTAAAGCGTACGAGTGAAGCTGTCACAAAAGATTGAGATAGAGATTTAACTTTTGACGTAGTCACGGTTGATTTCCGAAATTTAAAGAAATTACGGAAATCTTCTAATCAGAAAGAGAATGAAATTGCACGATTTATTAGCAAAATGTTGAAATTACGGAAGAACAGTAATATCAAGGAAATATTTCCATGATATGCTTAGAAATTAAATAGAATGAAAGAGTCGAGTAACATGGCACATGATGATGGTACTGTGAATCATCACATCCATTAGAAACTTAACATGACTTACTGTAATATAATGAAGTTGATCAAGTTTCATTATATTATACTAATTCATGCATCAGTTCCCAACACTACTTCAAAACATTTATATTTTAATTTCGAAGGTTTCAGAATTTAGGAACTAACACAGTTTCTTTTATAACGCAGATATTACGGAGAGATACATGATCGCATATAGGAATAGTTGTGAAAATATCTCCAGGAGTATGGAGAATATATATAACGGAAGATATGAAGATATCTTATAATATCTAAAATAAGATGACGATGAAGAATATCATCCGGAAAGGTTTAGAATAAGGAGTAGGGTTCTTACTAACGGTTTTAGCAGGCACTGAATCGTTTGGATTCTTTGAAGTCAAACTTATTCTTTATGATTTGTCCACAGCCTCTTTCATACTTTGCTCAATTCGTTTTCCAGTTTCCATCCTTCTCTTTTTCTGAGCTTTACCAACATATTGTACTTTATCGTCAAACTTTTGACTGTTAAGGTCGTTTACGATTTTTGCTGCTTCATCAGCATTTCCAGAACTACTTCACAGTTCAGGGTGTTTTTCAGAAACTTCACATTCAAAGTATAAAATTCTTAGGGATAGACGCTATAGATATAACTGGAGAAGTTCTGCGAGATTTTCAAAATACTAATTGCGGATTTCACCAAAGAGATAATGAGTTGCTGGTATGTCTGCTGATGATGTTGTGTAATATAAAAGGTTTTCTGGTAATGACGGCAAAAGAACAAGGTATAAATATCGAGGTTATAATAAGAGTATTCTCACTGAGAAGTCGAAGTGGAGCTGTGACAAAATTAGCTTCTTGAAAAGGAATTGTAAGGTTGTTTTTGCTGATGAATGATAAAGAATTCGACGCGGGTACGATTTAATCTATAACTTCGGTTTCAAAAGTTTTTCAGGTGCATAACTGTATGCATAAATCTTTCTTCCGTAGACGAGGTGCGGCTGGTTCAACTTCTCGATCGAGGTGTTTTCAAGAATCATGAAAAGATTTGAACGCGAATTGAAATTGTCAGGGTGCAAATGAAGTTTATGACGAATTCAAGTGGCAAACTTGAAGAATTATTTAGTTTCATATGTTATAATCAATATTTTAATTTAATTCATTTTAATTGTCCAAAGTTAGCAGTTCAATAGTCCGATGGTTCAATGATTCATATATAATTTAATATATAATATTCGAATTAAATAATACGTATCGTGACCCGTGTACCGGTCTCGGTGTCGATCACAACTCAAAGCATATATATATTTTGGAATCAACTCCGACCCTGTATAGCCAACTCCCACCTTCACATATAGAGTGTCTACGGTTGTTCCAAAATATATATATAGATGGGTCAATATGATAAGTCGAAACCTTGCATACGTGTCCCGTTATTTATAGTGCGTAAAAGTAAATAACAGAAATTAAATGACGATAAATAAAATTGCGAGAATGTAAATTGCGATAAATTAAATGTTAATCAGTTAGCTGGGAACAGTTAGCCGGAACAGTTAGCGTGAATTCCTATCACAATTTCAATTAATTAATTCGTTTGTTTCTAACACTTTTTATTTTTGTCCAATATTTTCTTCATTATGCCACTTGTTGAATTCTGATAGGTCAAAATCCAAATATGAAATTTGAATAGAAATGGTTATTCTGTGGTTAACGGATACGTATATCGGTAGTCGTAGGTAGGATAGTAAATGACCGTTAAATCAGATTCGAAGAATGTACAGTGTAACTTATTAATGTGAATTCTAAATATTCCTCGGGTACTACCCACCCGTTAAAATATTTTCATCATTAACAGTTTGTACAAAAGAATTTTTAATTACAATATTTATGAAAATATACTTGCATATATATTTTCTTCGGATGTAATTATGAATTTAACGAATCAATAGAATATTATACTCATTTGATTTATCGTTAATACTGGATTACATGATTTCTAAAACATTAGAGATTTCATAATTGCCATGTCGAACCAAGATAAATGAGGTAGAACGATACGTAAAGCGAAGATAATCGATGTAGAACGATAGGTAGAACGAAGATAAAGTAGATAGAACGATACGTAGAACGATGATTAGGCTCGAGGTACAGAATGAGATGTTGAGGCAGGTGATGTTGAAACTTGGGTTGTTGGTGGTACTGGTGTTGATGTTGGTGCCGGTGATGTTGCTGGAGCTGTTAAGTTTTGCACCATATTCTCCAAGACTACTACTCGAGCGCGAAGTTCGTTGACTTCTTCTACTAACCCTGGTCGGTTATTAGTGTGAGATGGAGGTTGAATATCTTCTCTAGTTCCGTTAATGGTAGCCTCAAGACAAAAGATTCTTGCAACGAGGGTATAAACAGTATTGCGAACAGGTTCGCCGGTGAGCGGGTCGAGTACTCCGACATTAGGCGGTAGATTCGGCTCATGATATGGAGTACCTTCTTCATTTCTCCATAGAGTAAGTATTTCGCGAATCCATCCCCACTTTCTAAAGAAATCTCGGTAGTTGATCGGTTGATGCGCTCCCGTCACACTATCTTCGGGGTCAGAGGAACTTTGTCGATTCGTGGAGGCCATCGTACGCGATCACAGAAAGATTTTTGGTATGAAAAGTTTAGTGAGAGCAATGAGAGTTGGATGGTATACTCAATGCATAATATGCATAAATATATATAGTACCAGGATCCCTTAAATTACGGAGAAATTTACGGAAAATATTAGGCAAAGTTTACCGTAATAGATACACTAGGATATGAATTTGTCTATACACTATCAATGCAGTAAATGCAATAAGACGTGTCTAGACTTAAGCAGGCAATTCCTAAAGATGATAAGCAGATAGTTTCCGACTATGAATGATAAGCAAAACTTTTTGTCATGCAGACACGGTCGAAGTCCAGACTCACTAATGTATCCTAACAACTACCAGTTAGACACACTAATGCAAGGCCTGGTTCGCTAAGACCAACGCTCTGATACCAACTGTAAGAATCCGAAACTAATCCTTCGGACGAAGTCTTCAACAGTTGGTCCCATTGCGATGATCGACTCCAAGTAAGGTTCTTAATATGAGCTAATGCACAGCGGAAGACTTAATTCGTACCTGAAAATAACATGCTTTAAAATGTCAACATAAAGTTGGTGAGATATATATAGGTTTAATGCCGGCGGTGATATAAATATAGACCACAAGATTTCATATGTAAACATTTTAATAAAAATATTCTAAGTGGTTGAGCACTTGGTAACCATACTTAACATTTAATCACGTCGCATATTCCCTTTATTATGAAATCTTACTACACCGTACCAAGTGTAGTTACGAAACGAAGTACTGTGCAACCGTTGAATACTGGTCGTCCAGTCCGGTTGGGGTTGTCAGGCCCGATAGATCTATCAACAGGATTCGCGTTTACAATACCGCTGTAAATAACAGTTACCAAGCTACAGGGAAGTATGCCAGTGGTACAACTCAACGTAGAATATATTTTTCAGTTACTTGTGTCCATAACGTAAAACATAAAATACATGTATTCTCATCCCGAAATACTTAGAGTTTAAAAGTGGGACTATATACTCACCATACTGTATTTTGTAGTAAAAATACATATAACATCATTGAACAATGCAAGGTTGGTCTCGAATTCACGAACCTATATCAGGTATATATATATATTAACACATATGGTAGTAATCGATCAACTTTATATATATTTATTAATAATTTTTATTTTAATAAAATATAGGTTTCATTAATAATTGAACTATATTTAATTTTGTATACTTTAGATAAATAATGTAAAAAAAAAATAATTTTAATGTTAACAATAGTGATGATAATAATATTAGTAGTAATTATAATATTCATAAAATTAATAAATTAATAAAATAGTAATTTTCATAAAAATAATATTTAGGTTCATAAAATGATAATGATGATAATAATAAAAATAATGATAAAAGTAATACTAATAATGATAAAAATAATAATAATAATTTTACTAAAAATGATAACTTCAATAAAAATGATAGTTTTTAATAAAATGATAATTTTAATGATAATACTAGTATTAATTTAATGATTATATTAATAATAATAATAATGAAATATGTATACCCTTTCAAAAGCCATCCTAAAAAGAATTGTTGCATGCAAGACTCGATCCCATGACCTCTTGATTACCGGACAATACCCACGACCATGGCTCCACTCTTTCTTTTACTGGAATTAGCTCGACCTCATTTAAATATAAACCTTAATTTCTTGTTCTTATATCTTTTTGGCCCAACTAGGAAATCTAGTTCTCGGCCCAACTGATTAATAGATTGTCACGGCCCAAATTATATATGCAAACCCTCAGTCCAACAGTCCCGAGTCAATTTGTAATCAAATTAAAGAAGCTGTTTTTCATCGATTATAGAATTTGGAAAGCAAGATACGTCCCTATCTTTAACCCTACATCCCCCACTCACTTTTATATTCGTTTAGCATAATTATATCATTGTCATGGTTCAAATAATTCATCACCTAACTCCTTATCATCACGTTTGTTACAGAAATAGGAAAACGTTTCGTAGTAGCAACAATAATACTTTTGTGGTGATAGAATTCTCATAAAAACAAGGAAACACGTGTAACACTTGCATGAATAACTTAATTGTTTTGAATACCCAAACTTTCGGTTTCAAGTGGAGGTGAGGTCCCTTTAGATGGCCGACCAAAATCTTTTTTATAAACTAGTGGGGTTATCCACTTTGATATTTGGCGGCCAAAAGAGAAATTACTTGAATAAAATAGGCGGGTTTCGAGATAAAAAGGATTATATATAGTAAGTAGGTATTTAGTGTTTGGGACTCAAAAGAGGAGAAATAACGCAGGGTTGTAGCAATACAATCTTTGCAGCAAAACTGTAAGAAGGTTCAGAAATGTTTCGAGCTGGAAAAAGAAACAGAGAAAGGAAGAGGATAGAATATATATATAACGATGGTGTTTTAGCGGTGGTTTTGTGAGGGCTAAAACATAAAAAGAGGTTGCAACAGAAAGGTGATGATAATGATGATCTTGTTCGAATAATAGAAGATTTAAATGGATTTTGTTTGGGGTGCATTTGTTGGAGACGCGGTGTTTACGGTGATCATCATGGTTGAAGGTGACTCGTTGACGGTGGTTCATGATGAAAATATGGAAATGGGTTTCATGGTGTGGTGTTTTGATAAAGGAAGGTGAAAGGTGGCGATAATAGTGATGGTTATGGCAGTGATGTTTTTAGTTACATATGTATATGTATATATTTAGAGATGAAGAGGTTGATAGTTGAAATTCTTGGTGATTATTTGTTGTTATAGTAATGATTAGGGGGACGGTGGACTTCGGTGGTGGCGGAGAAGATAAAAGGAAAGAGATCAAATATCATATTTATCGATGAAGAAACCGATTAAATAGCACACAAGTGGTATGTGTTTGTGATGGTTCAAACAGTGGTGACGATGGGTGATGGTGTTGTGGTGGATTCGGGGTGATGACGGTGGAGATAGATGGTTGGCGGTTTGTGATTCATGAAGAAGAAGGGCTCAAGGTGATCGTTTTTATGAAATGCGATGTGGTATAGTGGTATACGGTGATAGTTCTTGGTGATCACAAATAAGAGAGGGAAAGAAAGAATGAAAGAGAGATATATTTGTGGGTGTTGTTATAGCAAACGCATGTATCATCTTTTATAATGCAACTTGTAATTCAAATAAAAATTTTATAATATGATAACAATCAATAATAGTAAGAAACAGGTTTACAGCTTGCATAAAATATTTATCTGCCGACACTTGGTTAGGTATAGTATTTCGAGCTCCGTTTGATAATTAGTGGCGAATAAAGTTCTCTGATAAATTCCAAATTTTAAAAAAATTAAAAGTCTTTATTTATTTTGATTATTATGGTATAAAATTTAGTCATTAACTATTAAATAAAAATTACCTCAACTGTCCCTCTTATTTATGGGTGAAAGATATAAAGTGTTGAAATGTAATAACTAGGTCCTAAGTAAAATTTTAGTAAGCTTAAAATTTATAGAACTCATTAATATTTTTACAAAGCCAGTTTCAGATATTTATAAAATTATATTATCTTTTACTCTCGCCGATAAATATAGTAATCTTATATCGAAACCTAATATTATATATCTAATACCTTGTTAACGTTATCAATTAATATATCGTATATACACATAAATGTTCGTGAATTGTCAGGCTTGGTCAAAAGGGTAACTAATTATCCAAATATAGATTTCAAACTTTCTAGACTCAAAATTAGGATTTTTGCTTATCGTGTCGGAAACATATAGAGATTAAAGTTTAAATTTGGTCGGAAATTTCCGGGTCGTTACATATACAGCCAATACACTACTTGGAACTTCAATTCAATCAAAAACGTGTTTTAGACGTAACGGGTGATTCGTGGCTCGGATTGAGATGACCCGAACATGAAAGTTCGCCCCACCATCAGTCCGAACACACTAACACACCCTAAAGTCACCAAATATGGTTACAAAGTCGGACCAAACCTGGTTCATACCAAAATCACATTTCAATCTTAACAAAATACCACTTTGATCATATCTAGGGCTCCGGGAATCGAAACGACATGAATCCGGAGTCTAAAATTAATGTCTTGATGAGAGGAACTCATCTAGATACTTTATTTTAACTTTTATATCAGTCACAATAGCAGAAACACACTAAAAAGCTGCTGTCCCAATTATATCAAACCGAAAACATATGTTTACGAGTAATTCTATGCATACAAACACCATTACAACAACAAGTAATCATCATACTATTAATATATAATCAAAATACAGAAATATAAAGAAAAATCAAAAGTTCTAGGGTTAGGGTTTATACCCTAATCAAGAAACGAGAAGTATAATCGCGTAGAGAACGGAACGAGGAACGCGTTGGTGTTAATTAATCCTTGATCCAAGAAATATTTTTGGTTGATGATGATGATGATATGGTGATGGTTGGCGACAGCAAAGAGAAGAGGGAGAGAGGAGAGCACTTTGCTAAATTTAGTTTTTCGGAAAAATAATGTGAAGTGAAAAGTAATTAACAAAAAAAGAAAGTAAGGGGGTATACCCCATGGATTCGGCCGAAAAAGGGAGCGGGGTGGGTCCCACTTGGCCCATCTCACTTAAATGTTGATGTACTTATGTCCCGAAAGCCTGAACGAATCCCGAAACGCGAAAACACGCTTACGCGATTAAAAATTCGGAGAGATAACAAACGCGCGACGAAAAATAAATATAAATACCCTATATAATTATATGATCTTAAAATATCATATTTAAAATATTTAGGATTTAAATATCCCAAAAACGCGACCGTTTGGTTTGAAAACGGAAAATATTCGCCGGATAGAAATCTGCGACACGTAGAAACGTACAACTAAAGATATGAATACAAATATTCATATAACACATAATAATTAATATATTATTACAAAAATAATAATATAGTTCATAGAAATGACGTGGCACGAATAACAGTTAACGGTCGTTAAATAATTAACGGTAAAAGATAACAGAAAAAGTAGGGTCGTTACAATTGGAGGTATAAAAATACTTTCCTTCTGTGGGCAGGATATAAATGCAATGTTTTACATTTGTCACAGGCAGCACTTTGCATAAAAATATAAAATTTTATTGATCAATACTGTGCAGTACATAAACAATTTATGATGAATTTAGGTGGATCAAGCCTAATTAGTACATAATGAACGTTTTAATGTATGCAATTGTTAACATAGGCACTGTAAAATAACCATAATGGTTTACAGTAAATTGATAAACTTTGCTCTTCAGAAAATGCTAACAAACTGGACTTCACACGCCAAGCGCCCAGCGCTGTCCAGCTTGAAAGTTTGATCATGGTATGAAAAATTCCTGAACTTCATCATCTCTGAACAACCGATTATGCCTTCTCTGATTTTTTCTGCCGTCTGGCAAATTTGCAAATGTGGAACGTTCCCTAGTTGGTGCCACATACTGTGAATGTATGGCAGCTACTCCGTTAGGAGTTGGGAATCTGATTTCTGCATGAGCAGTTGATGTAATTGCTCCAAATTTAGCCAACGTTGTCCCTCCAAAAAGGACATTGAATCGAGAATTTCCATCCAAAATAGTGAAATCGATTGTTTTAGTTCTTAGTAATGGGAATGTTCCCATAACAACCTCCAAACGAATTCACCGCATGGCGTTCACCGGAGCTCTCGTCAATCCTGAAACCTTCAAACTCGTCCGCCTAGCTCTATCCTGCACATGCTTTGGAAAATTCTTTAAACAATGCCAATAAATGATATCAGCTTCACTACCGGTATCCGTATAGATATGGCTGATGAACTTGTTTTCAATTTCTGCTGAAATAACCACTGGCAGAATGGACAAGGCCCAATTTTGAATTGGTTGAAAAATAATTGGAGCATATCTCCAGCTATCAACATTGTTATCCGACTGCTCACCACCCTCATAGTGACTTCCATTCAACCACACCATTTTGATTACAACATCTGGAGTTGGCTCACGCTCTGTGATTCGGTCTCCGTACGGTTTTCTATTATCTCGTCTGCCATTGTCTTCCCTTCTTCTGTTCTCACCTCGATGACCTCTTCCACCATCATTCTTTTGAAATCCAAATTTCCTGCGAGGATCATTTCTCCTATATTGTTTTCCCAGCAACAAGTGGTTTAACTCTCCTGCTTTAATCTATGCGATGATTTCTCTCATCAGAGATTTACAATAATCTGTATCATGACCCCATGCCTCATGAAAGTCATACCATAGTTCACTTTTTGGACCCTCTCTTTCCTCCATGGGTGCTGGAGGATTGAAAGTAGTCCAGATTGGCTCAGTGAAAAGAATCTCTTTTGGAGTTTTAGTCAACACCATTATCAACGGATGCCTCTCTATTGGCCTTCTGTTATGATGAAAATCATTAGGATGATTGTTGCCTCTCCATCCACCATTGGAATTGTCATTCCTCCTCTGATTTCTGTCAAAGTACCGCCCTCCATTGTGCGGTTTGCTACTGTTGCTTCCATCAAACTTGCTTAGTCCTCGCTCACCAGCTCGAACATATTTTTGTGCAACTTCCAACGCCTGATGCAGAGTTTTTGGCAAGTCATACCTTAATGTATGAACAAGTGCACTAAACCTTCACTGATCCAAACAGAAAATGAAACCGGACACTGGCTGCGACTCTAAACCTTCAAGCGTGTATCGCTTCATGAAATTACTTAAGGACTCATTATGATGCATCGTTATCTCATGTGCATCAAGATGTGTCAAAGTGCAGCTACGAAGATTTTGATATTGCATAACAAACTTCGCATGAAGATCAAAATAACTTGTAATACTCCTTGACGGTAAGCTTGCAAACCATTCCCTTGCCATTTTCTGCAACACCATTGGAAACATATGACAAGCTACCTCATCATCCCAATGCTGTAACCTGATCACACCCTCAAACATAGTAAGAAAATCTTGGGGATCCATTGTATCGTCATAAACTCCAATTGCTGGTATGCCAAGATTTCTAGGTAACAGATAGTTAGCAATTCGATCAATAAAACATTAAGTGAATTCTGTCATAGGTGGTGGTATTGTAGCTTGTTCTCCAGTGATTAAAGCGAAAAAATTATCCACAGCCACAGCACGGACAGCGGGCTGCGCTAAGCGTTGCTTATACTTTGCCGGAGCCGTCTGCTTAAGGATGTCATTTAAAAGCAATACTGCCTACTTCTCGGACATGAACTCATCTTTGTCAATTTCATCGTCAGAATCATTATTAATATAGCTCAAGTCATTATCATCCTCAGATTCATCAATAAGACTGCCCAGCTTGTCAAGTAGTCTGGATAACCTGTACTTTGATATAGATTTCTTTTTCATGATTTGCTTGTCTTTGCCATCCACCATCCGTCGAAACGGTATAAATGATGGACATCACCGTGGTTGCATCAATGGTCACCTCTCTGGATTAGTAACAAGATTTGGAAGCATTTCTGCACTTTTGGTTGTGGCTTCTTCGATTACTGGCCTTTTCGCTGAATTAGTTGCCAAACACTTAAGCCTTTCTGCAGTTTCAACAACTGTTTCTTCAATCGTACCATTCGGTGGCGGAACAGGTACATCTTCTACAGTTATCATGTCTTCATTTAATGGATTGTTGAGTGCTTCAAGTACATTTATGAATGGAGCTTCAGTTGTTTTTGTTCCTTTTCCGTTTCACGTGTTCTTTGCATTAGTGGATGGCGCCATTGTTAACACATATTTCCTTATGAGGTAAGGCTTAGTGTGTTAGCACGACACTAGAAGTGATCTAGCTAAAGGTGGGGGAGTGTTGTCGATTGATGTTTACCCTTGGGAAATAATCCCTGCAGACCCGGTACACAGATCTGGAAATCTGTGGGGTGGCTTAATCAATATGTTGTCCGTTTAGCGTTTAGCTGTTAGCCGGACGACTTCTAGTGAGAGAAAGTACTGTGTGAGAGAGAAAGGTGAAGTCTCTGCTCACAAGTTGTCAGAATGTCTGAATGAATAAAATGACGACCCAAGGGGTCTATTTATAGTGACAGATCCACCGGATTGTTCGGGGACACATGTCAGATGATAATATGTTCTGTTATTCGTGATCCAAAGATTACGGTGAACATGGCGCTCTCCGACCAGGGCTTAAGCGCTAGGCGGCCTTCAGGGCTTATGCATGACGGAAACAGCCTTCACAGCGGAGAACGCTTGACGGACAGTTTCACAAAACCATTGTTCTCAGTGTTCCTGATGCTATTTTCATGCGAATATTGTGCCTTTATGCGTGTATACGATAGGATACACCATTAAGTATCATCTTAATTACATTTGGGTGCGACCACACAATTATCTTATTGATTCATCGAGGAGCTCAAAAAGTATCTAACTCCAAACATTTTAGAGGAACAAATCCTATATTGCATACACGTGTCTATCACGAGCTTTACATTATACCCAATAATGGCCTTTATAACAGCCTTAGTCAGGACATCATTTAACCATATCTGTAATGACCCGGACTTTTTCGATCAATTTATACTTATAAGATTAATATTTACATAAATTAAACCTTACCAACATGATAAGCAATCCAAATTGTTGAAACTTATGTTTTCGAAAAGAGTTTTACACAACGTTTGACCGTCTAGTTTGACCGATGATATCACGAACTATATAATATATGATAATTATACGTTTGTGTATATATATGTATATATACATATTTAACATGATTTATGGATGTTTTAATATCTTATTTTGTATTAATAACAATAAGTTATAAGTATATTTTGAAACTACTAACTTAAGTTTTCAAAACGATAACCATACGTAACGTTATTTGACATAAATACTTATGGCCTATAATGTTTATACATATATCGTATATATAATATATTTAATCACTTTTTAAGGACTTAAATACATAAAACCATATAAGTATATTCACAAAAGATAGCCATATTTGAATCCTCGTTCCATTTTCACAAGAATTCTATACGTATATCTAGAGTATATGTACTCGTATTATACCTAGCTTCTATACGTATTTACTATTGGTATATACACATTAAATCACCACCTAACCAGCCCTTGTTACTACCCTAGGTATAAGGTAATTAGAATTTGGAAGCAAGTATGACTAAGTTTACAAAATAACAAACTTGAAATTTGTTCTTGTCTCCCCCCATTCACGTTTTTAATGAGGGTGAGGAGTACTCCATTTTGATTCATTTTCACTTCCATTTTCTAGCTAAACACACACACTTACTAGCATCATGTCTCTCTAAGAACTCCAGCAAAAATCCTCTCAAGAATCACCTTAAACATCACCATAACAAGATCAAACAAAAACACTACAAAAATACAACTTTCAATTCAAGTTTATGTCTTAAGTTGCTTCCAATCTTTCATCCAATTCCATCACTCTTTTGGTTCTAGGTTTTTACTTCTCTTTTACAGCAATCTTGTCCAAGTAACTTGAGGTAGTAACTTTGTTCATAACCTTATTCGATTCATATATATATAGCTATCTTATTTTATGGTATAAAATTTTAACAACAAGAACATAGTTTGAATGTTTTCAAACTTGTTTGCAAACTAAATAGATCCTTCTAACTTAACTTTTAAAATACTTCAAGACCTGTAATATATCATAAGGATATGCTAACTTAACAAGGTAAAACTTGGTTTTTCAAAGAACACCTTAAAAACTGAATTTACGTCGTCGGAGTACAACCGGGGGCTGTTTTGGGTTGGATAATTAAAAACCATCTTGAACTTTGAATTGGAGGCTTATTTTCTGGAAAATTGATATTTACTATGAATATGTTAACACATAAAAATTTCATGATTTAACTCAAAGTATAAGTATTTTTAGAAAAATAATCATTTAAGGTTATTTACATGATGGAAAATGATCAACTTCATAAGTTTCACCAAAGTTTGACCTATGACCTGTGATTTTGAATACAAACTAAGGTATTTACAGTTCATATTCTTAAAGAAGGACTCGATCCAAGGAAGTGGCAAGTTGAACCAACGAAAACGGAGTTGTAACGAAGAAACTATGACCAAAACAAAATCGGATATCCAAAACTAGTTTAGCCACGAAAATAATTGGAGAAAAATTAAATAAATCACATCTTTCTAAAATAACATGATATTTTATATATATGTACTCATAATTTAATTTTATATATTTCAGGATCACCCGTAAACAACACGAGAAGATTAATCATAAGACCTCATGTACGTACGCAACACGTCATTTGACAACACCGGTACTTTATGTACGCAACACGTCATTTGACAACACCGGTACCGTGGGTCAAGATTAATCCCGACCAATACGAATACAATGGGGGTTTTATTTATTTCGATGGGGGTTTTATTTATTTATTAAACACCTAAATATGAACCATTAAAAATTGAATTGCTAACTACGGACTAAGAAGACATTAAAAGTATTATAAGTATATATATATGTGACGATTGTTTAAAATGAAAATATATTGATAAATTATATATGGATAGGTTCGTGATATCAACCGGAGACCAAGTCGAAATATATATATCTTCAAGGCAAAAGTGAGTATATAGTCCCACTTTTAAACTCTAAGTATTTCGGGATGAGAATACATGTATTTTATGTTTTACGTTATGGACACAAGTAACTGAAAAATATATTCTACGTTGAGTTGTACCACTGGCATACTTCCCTGTAGCTTGGTAACTATTATTTACAGCGGTATTGTAAACGCCAATCCTGTTGATAGATCTATCGGGCCTGACAACCCCAACCGGACTGGACGACCAGTATTCAACGGTTGCACAGTACTTCGTTTCGTGACTACATTTGGTACGGTGTAGTAAGATTTCATAATAAAGGGAATATGCGACGTGATTAAATGTTAAGTATGGTTACCAAGTGCTCAACCACTTAGAATATTTTTATTAAAATGTTTATATATGAAATCTTGTGGTCTATATATATATATATATTGCTGCCGGAATTAAACCTATATCTCACCAACTTTATGTTGATGTTTTAAGCATGTTCATTCTCAGGTGATAATTAGAAGCTTCCGCTGCAACATGTTGAATTTAAGCAAGATCTTGAGTATGCATATTTGTGTCAAAAATAAAACTGCATATCGGAGGATTTGTAATGTAAAATATGTTGGAAATCGTATTGTTATCATCACATGTAAAGTTTGTAAGTCTAAGATTATCGCTAAACGATAATCATCTTTATATTGTCTAAAGCTTGTATTAAAATAAGAGTTATGGTTTGTAATGTAAAATAAATGCAGTTGTTCTTTTAAAAATGTCGCATATAGAGGTCAATACCTCGCAATGAAATCATACGTTATCTAACTCGTTCTTATGGTTAAGGACGGGTTATGACAATATCAAAGTACAATGGTCCACACATCAAAACTGGCATGCATCTCAAGTCTAAGGACATAAAAACATAATCACTAAAAGATTCACTACTGACTACGATCCATGAAGTGACATCTCATGGTTGGGTCATTCCAATATTCATCATCAATGAATACATATGAATTTTGGTCTCAATAAGTTAACTATTCATCATCAATGAATATAACCAAAAATTCATATTAATCTTAATTCATGTTATTCCCATAACATAACCGATTATGGAGATTTTGAATAATCAAAAATTATTCATGGATTAAACATGCTAATATAGAACACAGTGATATAAGTGAAACTGATCATACCAACTATATATCAATTCATTAAGATAAAACTGCTTAATGTTCCAAAAATATCCAAATACTAAATTACAAATTAAAAAGATCGGCAGCATAACGAAGTCCAATACTACTAGCATGATCATCATGCTTGTTGTGTGTCATGGGCTTCGTGAACGGGTCAACCACATTATCATCTGTATGAACCTTAAGAATACTAATATCATTCCTCTCAATGACTTCTTGAATGTAGTCAAACTTTCGAAGAATGTGTCTGCTACCTTTACGTACACGTGATTCTTTCGCAAGTATAATAGCACTTGAATTATCACAGTACATTTCCATAGGGGATTCAATGCTGGGAACTACTCTGAGTTCAGCAATAAACTTCCTTATCCAGACAGCTTCTTGAGCAGCTTCTGAGACAGTAATGTATTCTGCTTCCGTTATAGACTGTGAAACTGTGCTCTGCTTTGAGCTTCTCCAATCAACTGCCCCGCCATTCATGATAAAGACATACCCTAACTGGGATCGAGAATTGTTAACACCTATTTCCTTATGAGGTAAGGATTAGTATGTCAACACGATACTAGAAGTAATCTAGCTTTAAGTAGGCGAGTGTTGCCGATTGATGTTTGCTCTTGGGAAATAATCCCTGTAGACCCGGTCCACAAGTATAGAAACTTGTGGGGTGGCTTAATCAATCTATCATCCGTAGAGCGTAAAGTGCAAGCTGGATGACTTCTAGTGAGAGAAAGTGTTAGAGAGAGAGGAAGTCTCAGCTCTCAAATTTGACAGAATGTCTGAACTGTGTAAAATGACGACTCAAGGGGTCTATTTATAGTGTCAGATCCACCAGATTGTTCGGGGACACGTGTTAGATGATGATACGTTATGTTACTTGTGTTTCGAAATTTACGCTGAAAGTGGTGTTCTCTGGCCAGGGCTTACGCGATAGGCAGCCTTCAGGGCTTACGCATGACGGATCAGCCTATACAGCGGAGAACGCTGGATGGACAGTCTCATAAAACCGTTATTCTCAGTGCTTCTGATGGTAATTTTATGCGATCATTAAGCCTTTTATGCGTGTATACAATAGGATACACCATTAAGTCCCCCCAGTTTAATTACTTAAGCGTTTGAAAAATGATTAAGTTGTTAAACTTTTGATAACTCTTCCGAAACAAGCCTTTACGTTTCCCTTTTTGCGTCGGGAAGCACATTACAGGCATTAAATGATAGGCGAAATTTACTGACATTGTGATGATTGATTTTTGCATGGCTACAATACCCCCACGCGCCTCTAGCTGTAAAAAGGCATTTTGATGTACTCACTTTCTAATCGTGTCCATACACGTGTGTGGTTGAAATTAAAACCCCCAAAATCTCCACCAAACACAGCTGTTACAACTTTTTCCCTTTTTAACCATCATAAACCCTAATCGAGCATTCACTTTCACAGGTTCCCTCTACAGTGTTCATCTCTTACCATCAATACCCTCTTTACTTCCTGTTTCATTAAAACTTTAATGGCAGCCTTAAAGGATGTTACAACTATTCATAGCAGAGTAAATGAGAAGTATTTGGGCGAGCTACTGTAACGTTTTCCTAGATTAGCTGGTGTTGAACCAACAATTCCTGCATTCAATGCCAGGGCCTGCTCACCACCTCCTGGCAAGGTTGCTATTTATTTCCATTCAATTTTCAACTTTTGTCTGCGACTGCCATTTACGCCGTTCTTTTTAGAAGTTTGCAAGTTATACGGTGTTGCCGTTGGGCAATTCAAACCAGCATCAATTCAAAAGATTCTTATATTTGAAATGTATTGCCACACAAGGAATATAGAGCCATCTATTCGTATATTTTGCCATTTGGTGCGTATAGCATCCCACGAAAAAGGTTGGTTCACATTCAACAAAGTTCATGGTTTTTTGAGACCTGCATTCGATCATCCCAGCCATGATTGGCATGCTTCATTTATCTTTATAAATGAAGATGCAATTGATGATAAATACTCAGTTGCTTGAGTTTGGTGTAAATACTTGCATACCGTATCAGTTACCTTTCCAAAACTAAAGAACAAGGAAAACATGTTGTTTAAGAGAATTAAGGCTGAACAGATCAATGACGTTAAATATGGGGAACACATGCTTTCGTTGACATCTGTAAGTTAGGATTGGGATATCACACAAGGTTATGCCTGTGTTCTTGCTGGGAGAAAGAGTAAGTGCTTACTTTTTCTATTTATGCTTAATAAGATGCATCCCTTTATTTATCCAATTAACCACTGTGACTTTTAAACTTCTACAGAAATTACTCCGCTTACCGCCATGCGATCGTCGTCTTACTCGCAACTTACCTTTACCACTCAAAAAATTATTGACGTTACTCCCGTTACTGAAGAAGATGCTGTAAGGGAGGAGGAAGATGAAGAAGAAGAAGAAGAAGAAGTAGAAGACATAGGTATCAATCGACTTTCTTCTAGGGAACATTGTGCCTAGGGTAATGAGAATGATAACATTGAATTTAGTAAAATACCAGACCACAACTTGTATTTGTTTTCTTTTAGGCCCAGTACTGGCGGATTTTATAATCCAGACCCTTCTTTATACATTACGCCACCCTTGAAATCTTGTGAAGCATATTGGAACTCTTTTATAAGTAACAATTTCCCTTTATCTCCAACAGCTAGTGCATCACACCAAGACACTACATTAGTGACTCTTCCGTCCTCCTCCAAGAGAAGAAGAACTGGTCAAAATCCTCCGTCATCCGCTCAACAGGGAGCTGGCACTAGTTCTTCTCAGCAACAAATTACGCTTCCCAATCTTGATACAAATACACTTTCCTCCTTTTTAAAGGGACCACCACACTCTTACCAGGATTTCATGAATTTTTTGAATGCCATGGTGTGTCCTTCATTAGCCCAATTTTTTAGCAGCCTATCTGATGCAGATGCGAAGAAGGTTAAGGCACAAAGTATCATTCTTAACATTGCTTCTGGGTTAAATGACCTTCAACGCCTATCTGAGTTGCAAAGCAATAAAATTACCACAAATAATGAATTGTCTGCTGAAAAAGAGAAAGTTTCCAAGATTGAACAAGTAGCTACATCCTTAAAGAGGGAATATGAGATGATGAAGAGGCTTTATAATAATAGCAACAAACAGAGGGCTGAATATAAGGAACAAGTCAAAGAATTATCCTTCAGAGAAAAGCAACACTTGAGCAAAATTGATGAACTAGTGAAGGAGAATGAAAAAATACTTGAGCAGAATAATGCACTGAAAGAACAGCTTAAAGCTAAAGAGGAGAATGAAAAATGTATGATATCTAGAATCCCTACTCTTGTAGAGCGTATCTTTAATTGTCAAGCTCTGTCTCACAGGATACGTGAGTTTGTCCGTCTTACGAAATCTGCTGAACTACTGAACTTTTTCAACTTTATGAAAAGAAAACTGCCAGAATTGCCAAACCCAATGCCTGTTGTTATTACATCGAAGATTAATAAAAATGTCATGATAGAAGCTGATGCTGCTGGTGCACTGATAGAAAATATGAAGTTTACTTATCTTGAAAATCTTTGTAAAAAACCAAATGTAATGATAGACGATGTACTGAATTATACTCCTCAAGATGAATGAAATTCTATGTTTATATACATATGCTTTGCACAACGTTTAATATTGCACTTGGTTGTAATTATTAGAAAAATTCTGCAAGTTAGTAAGATTTTTGGAGTGAACAATGCACATGATATTCATATTGTATTTTGCAATTGTTATGGTTGTAAATATTGAAATTATATTCTCCGTTATACGCTTTTCGTCATGAAATTTGTGAGGAAAAGTTATGAATTATTTTCTCCTTTAAATGTTTTGCTGGACGCCATGGTCCGTTATCCGTTTTGCTCTGCATTTTGTGTATATAAGTTGTGTCATGAAATTTTTTGTAGATTCGTTTCATCGCTTCGATGCTTTAGTGAGTTCTACATGTCTCACTATCGATACAACCATTTTGAGTATGATTGCACTTCTACCACCGAAAGGATATCTTTCATTCTGCAGGTAGGGATGACACACAGCTATGTGACACCTGGGCTAAAAAATCCTTGGCCGGATAAAATTTATGAAAAATATTTCCATAAGAATAATTGCTATTATTCATATTCTTAAAGAAATTTTTACATTTATGACTATATCTCATGTATTTGACAGTTGATCAAGCTGTCAATGCATATAGTGCTACGCGTAAAATTTCTTTAAGTTCATTGCATTCCAAGCTCTTTCGTATTGCTCGCTGGAAGGCGCAGCAAGCATGTATGATCCATTTTGATTTACTTTTGTGACCTTATAAGGTCCTTCCCATTTTGGGGCTAGCTTTCCAAATTTGATTTGCCTGCTTGCCTCATTATCAAGCAGCACCAGATCACCTACTTCAAACTGCACATGCTGCACTTTCTTGTTGTAATATTTTGCCATTTTATGCTTGTGATCCGCTTGCCGGATGGCGGCCATCAACCTTCTCTCCTCCAACAAGTTGAGATTCTCCCTTAATGCTTCGGAATTAGCCTCAACATCAAATGCCATAATGCGTTGTGTTGGTACACATATTTCAGCCGGTATTACTGCCTCTGTACCGTATACTAGTCTAAAAGGTGTTTCTCCCGCAGCTCGTCCACCCATCCAGTTTGACTCAACCCCAACCGTGCCTTAATACCAGCAACGATTTCTTTGTTGGTAACCTCCACTTGTCCGTTCGCTTGAGGATGAGCAATAGATGTAAAGTTTTGCTTTATGCACAGCTCTTCACACCAACTCCGAAATGGATTTTCTGCAAATTACCTGCCATTATCACTTACTATTTCATTTGGCACCCCATAACGGCACACGATATCATGCCAGATAAACTTCTTGACATTTTCTTGTGTGACTTTTGCTAAAGCCTTTGCTTCAACCCATTTCGTGAAAAAATCGATTGCTACCACCAAGAACTTAGCATTACCAGTGCTTCTATTGAATGGTCCTATAATATCGATAGCCCACTTGCAGAACGACGAGGCAGATGACACCGGTATCAAGTCATACTTTGGAAGACGCTGAATTGTACCATGCCTCTGACAATTCTCACATGACTTTATGATTTCTACTATATCTCGATAAAGGGAAGGCTAAAAATACCCTTGTCGCATGATCCGTGACGCCACAGTACGGAAGCCGGAATGTTGAGAACAAACTCCTTCGTGCATTTCTTTGACCACCTTTAATGCTTCATCTTCGGTTAAACACCTTAACAACGGACCATTGTAAGATTTTCGATAAAGGACACCGTTAACAATTTCATACATTCGTGCTGTCACTCTTATTCTTCTTGCTTCTGCCTTATCAACAGGTAACCATCCGTCATGCAAATATCTCAAATATGGAGTCATCCAAGTTTCCTTAGCACCTTCAACTATTGCCATGATTGGTTTTTCATGTATTGATTTCTCCTTAAGCTCTTCAACCAATACTCGTTTGTGTAAATGATCAAAGGTTAAAGTAGCTAGCTTGCTCACGACATCAGCTTTTTTGTTCTTATTTCGAGGGATTTGCACGACCTCCAGGTTATCAAAATTCTTAGAAATTATCTCCACCAACTTTACATATTGCCTCATAGATGTATCCCTTGCATCGAACGTTCCATTAACCTGCTGGGCGACGATTTGAGAATCAACATATGCTCGTAAATTTGTTATGCCCATTTCTACCGCTATGCGGAGACCGGAGAGTAATGTCTCATATTCTGCTTCATTGTTTGAAGTATAAAAACAAACTTTCAATGCATAGGTATACTCTTCTCCGTCTGGACTTGTTAAAACTAGCCATGCACCTGTTCCCTCTTCACTGGATGCTCCATCAGTGTATAATTCCCACACATGTTGTTGTGGTGCCATTTTGTTGTCATACTCTACTTTTTCATTTGTTTCCAAGAGGAAATCTGCCAAAATTTGTCCTTTAACTGCATTCCGAGGAGCAAAATTGATTTCATACTCCCCCAACTCGATGGCCCATTTTGCTAAACGACCAGATGATTCCGGATGCCGGAGTATTTGCTTCAACGGCTGATCTATTAATACTAAGATTGGATGACCTTGAAAATATCTTCGTAAACGCCGTGCAGTATGCACAAGGGCATAAACCATGCGGTGAAGTGGTGGATAATTTGTTTTACTAAGCTGCAACACTTTGCTAACAAAGTATATGGGCATTTGCACGCCGTTCCGTTCCGTGATTAAGACAGAACTTATCGTTTCTTTTGAGACATCTAAGTACAAAATTAAGGTTTCCCCTTCTTTTGGTGCTGTTAATGTAGGTAACGTTTTTAGCAACTGCTTGACCTCTTGGAATGCATTTTCGGCTTCCGCCGTCCACACAAAATCTTTTTTATTTAAACAGCCTTTTAACACTTTCATGAATGGAAGCGACTTTTTAGCTGCTCTGGACAAGAATCTTGTTAATGCTGCTAGACATCCATGCAACCGTTGAACATCTTTCTTGCTAGTTGGTGACTTCATGTCTTCAATTGCTTGAATTTTCTTAGGATTAGCTTTAATACCACGTTCTGTGACAATATGACCTAAGAATTTTCCCTCTTCCACACCAAACGTGCACTTCTTGGGATTTAATTTCATATTGATTTTTCGTAGAGATGCAAAAGTCTCTTGTATATCTCGCAACATCTTCTCTTCAGTATGACTTTTGATAACAATGTCATCAACATAAGCTTCCAAATTACGTCCAATTTGATCCTTAAACACCATAGCAATAAGTTGTTGATATGTTGCTCCTGCATTCTTCAAACTAAAAGGCATTTTCATGTAACAGAATATGCCTTCCGTCGTGTGAAAATCCATTTTGTCTTCATCTTTTATGGCCATAGGTATTTGATGATACCCCTTGGCTGCATCTAAGAACATATCTTTATAACATCTAATACTCAACTCTTCTTCCAAACCACCGTAAACCAAGAACATATCTTTAGTTCTTCGCAAATATTTAAGAATGCTCTTAACAGCAATCCAATGTTCTTCACCTGGATTCTGTTGATAACGACTCGTCAAACTCAAAGCTAACGAGACATCAGGTCTAGTACATAACATGGCATACATAATGGATCCTATAGCCGAAGCATACGGAACACATTTCATTTGTCTTATCTCATCAGGTGTGATAGGACTTTGAGACTTGCTCAAGGTTATGCCCTTTTGCATGGGCAATGCTTCGTGCTTGGAGTTTTGCATGTTAAATCTTCGCAAGATTTTGTCAATGTATGTACTTTGACTCAAATCAATAAGCCTTTTGGATCTATTTAAATAGATCCTGATTCCTAGAATATACTTAGCTTCTCCAAGATCTTTCATGGCAAAACATTTTCCAAGTCAAGATTTGACATATTGCATAGTTGGAATATCATTTCCAATAAGTAGTATGTCATCAACATACAAGATCAAGAAGAAAACTTTGCTCCTACTAGCTCTAATGTAAACACAGGGCTCATCTTAGTTTTGAGAAAAACCAAACTCTTTGATTTTCTGATCAAACTTAAGATTCCAGCTCCTGGATGCTTGCTTTAATCCATAAATGGATTTTAGAAGCTTGCATACTTTAGTAGGATGCTTAGGATTCACAAACCCTTCCGGCTGAACCATATATACGTCCTCGATTAGGTCGCCATTTTGGAAAGCGGTTTTGACATCCATTTGCCATATTTCATAATCATGAAAAGCAGCTATGGCAATAAGTATCCTAATTGATTTAATTCTCGCGACTGGTGAAAAAGTTTCCTCATAATCAATTCCTTGAGTTTGAGTATAACCTTTTGCCACCAACCGAGTCTTAAAAGTATTTACATTACCATCCATGTCAGCCTTCTTCTTAAAGACCCATTTACACCCCACTATCTTGCAATTGGGTGGAAGATCAATCAAGTCCCATACTTGATTATCTTTCATGGACTGCATCTCTACCTTCATAGCATTTCCCCATTTTTCAGATTGTGGATCTGACATGGCTTCACCATAGCTAGAGGGTTCATCATAATCCCGTAGATGAGGTTCATTTGAATTAATCAGAAAATTTAACCTCTCAGGTTGTGTAACGACCCGCACTTTTTCGATCGTTCTATACTTATAAGATTAATATTTACATAAATTAAACCTTACCAACATGATAAGCAATCCAAATTGTCGAGATTTATATTTCCGAAAAGAGTTTACACAACGTTTGACCGTCTAGTTTGACCGATGATATCACGAACTATATAACATATGATAATTATACGTTTGTGTATATATATGTATATATACATATTTAACATGATCTAAGAATGTTTTAATATCTCATTTTGTATTAATAACAATAAGTTATAAGTATATTTTAAAACTACTAACTTAAGTTTTCAAAACGATAACTATACGTAATGTTTTTCGACGTAAATACTTATAACCTATATTACTTATACGTGCATCGTATAGATATGTATTTTATCACTTTTAAAGGGCTTACATACATAAAACAATATAAGTATATTTACAAAAGATAGCTATATTTGAATCCTCGCTCCGTTTCCTCAAAGATTTCTATACGTATAACTAGAGTATATGTACCCGTATTATACGCAGCTTCTAGATGTATTTACTATTGGTATATACCAATAAAAATCTGCTCCTTAGCAGCCTTAAATGATTAAGAAACATGTGGAACCAACCATTTGTCAAGTAGCATGAATTATTTAGCAAGAAAACAAAGTTAGGTATCTTTTTTTTCCTTTATAACCTAAAAACGTTTTTATGCATGCACACCATTTCTTCACCCCATTTTCTCATACTTACACTTCCATTTCTCTCTCAAAATACTCTTAACTTCATACTTGATCATCTCCAAGCATTTTCCACATCATTTAGCTTCAAAAACCTTACTTAATCACCATAAGAAAACCATACAAAAACACTTCAAGAAATCCTTCCAAGAACACAAACTTACTTCCAATCTTTCATCCAATTCCATCACCCTTTTGGTTCTAGCTTTTTACTCCTCTTTTACAGCAACCTTGTCCAAGGAACTTGAGGTAGAATCTATGTTCATAACCTTATTCGATTCATATATATATAGCTATCTTATTTTGTGGTATAAAATTTTAACAACAAAAACATAGTTTGAATGTTTTCAAACTTGTTTGCAAACTAAATAGATCCTTCTAACTTAACTTTTAAAATACTTAAAGACCTGTAATATATCATAAATATATGCTAATTTAACAAGGTATAACTTGGTTTTTCAAAGAACACCTTAAAAACTGAATTTACGACGTCGGAGTGCAACCGGGGGCTGTTTTGGGTTGGATAATTAAAAACCATCTTAAACTTTGAATTGGAGGTTTATTTTCTGGAAAAATGATTTTTACTATGAATATGATAACACATAAAAATTTCATGATTTAACTCAAAGTATAAGTATTTTTAGAAAAATAATCATTTAAGGTTGTTTACATGATGGAAAATGATTAACTTCATAAGTTTCACTAAAGTTTGACCTATGACCTGTGATTTCGAATACAAACTAAGGTATTTACAGTTCATAGTCTTAAAGAGGGACTCGATCCAAGGAAGTGACAAGTTGAATCAACGAAAACGGAGTTGTAACGAAGAAACTATGACCAAAACGAGATCGGATATCTAAGACTTGTTTAACTTCGGGATTAATTGGGAAAAATTAAATAAAATCACATATTTCTAAGATAACATGATATTTTATATATATGTACTTATAATTCAATTTTATATGGTTCAGGATCCCCCGCAAACAACACGAGAAGATTAATCATAAGATCCCATGTTTGTACGCAACACGTCATTTGACAACACCGGTACTTTATGTACGCAACACGTCATTTGACAACACCGATACCGTGGGTCAAGATTAATCTCGACCAATACATATACGATGGGGTTTTATTTATTTCGTTAGGGGGTTTTATTTATTTCATTGCGGGTATATTAAACATCTAAAAATGAACCATTAAAATTGAATTACTAACAACGAACTGCTAACTACGGACTAAGGAATTATTCAAAGTATTAAAAGTATAACAAGTGTATATATGTGACGTTTGTTTAAAAAGAAAAGGTATTGATATATTATATATGGATAGGTTCGTGATATCAACCGGAGACCAAGTCAAATTATATATATCTTCAAGACAACAGTGAGTATATAGTCCCACTTTTAAACTCTAAATATTTCGGGATGAGAATACATGTATTTTATGTTTTACGATATGGACACAAGTAACTGAAAAATATATTCTACGTTGAGTTGTACCACTGGCATACTTCCCTGTAGCTTGGTAACTGTTATTTACAGCGGTATTGTAAACGCGAATCCTGTTGATAGATCTATCGGGCCTGACAACCCCAACCGGACTGGACGACCAGTATTCAACGGTTGCACAGTACTTCGTTTCGTGACTACACTTGGTACGGTGTAGTAAGATTTCATAATAAAGGGAATATGCGACGTGATTAAATGTTAAGTATGGTTACCAAGTGCTCAACCACTTAGAATATTTTTATTAAAATGTTTATATATGAAATCTTGTGGTCTATATTTATATCGCTGCCGGCATTAAACCTATATCTCACCAACTTTATGTTGACGTTTTAAACATGTCTATTCTCAGGTGATAATTAGAAGCTTCCGCTGCATCATGTTGAATCTAAGCAGGATCTTGCGTACGCATATTTGTGTCAAAAATAAGACTGCATATCCAAGAACTTGTGTTGTAAAATATGCTAGAAATCGGGTTGTTATTATCATTTGTAAAGTTTGTAAGTCGAAGATTATCGCTAAACGATAATCATCTTTATTTTGTCCAAAGCTTGTATCAAAAATAAGGATCATGGTTTGTAATGTATAATATATGCAGTTTTTCTTTAAAAAAAATGTCGCATATAGAGGTCAATACCTCGCAATGAAATCATACGTTATCTAACACGTTCTTATGGTTAAGGACGGGTTATGACATGTGGTATCAGAGCGGTGGTCTTAGCGAACCAGGTTTGCATTAGTGTGTCTAACTGATAAGTCGTTAGGATACATTAGTAAGTCTGGACTTTGACCGGGTTTGATTTAAAAACCATTGCTTATCATTGTTGGTTAAAATTTATATGTAAATATTATGTAGTACTAATGGGTTAGTTGTTGTGTGATAGATGTCGGGCTCAAAACTTATCATCACGTTCAGCGACTCCGAACCAGAATCTTTAGATGGTGTTCCAGTCATTAACCTATCCGATGACGAAAATAATATCTTTGGGGAAGACTCACAAATTCCGGATGAACCGACTATAGAGAACCCGGAAAGTGAACCCGAGGAGGAAAGTGAACCCGAGGAGGAAAGTGAACCCGAGGAGGAAAGTGAACCCGAGGAGGAAAGTGAACCCGAGGAAGAAATACAGGAAATTACAAAAGACGAGTTCGAACTAGGAAAGAAACGAAAGGCTAATGAATTAGAAAATTCAAATCCCGAGTTTAGTAAAGATGATGTGGCACCAACTCCACTAGACACTACCACCCCTATTCCCACTATTCCTATTCGTTCTATCCCGACATCCAGTTCTTCAGTCCCACAGCCAAAATATAGGCAGACAGCCAGGATAAGCGTTAAGCGATTCTTTGAACCTAAACGTCCTAGAAAATAGACCAAACGATGCGCTGCCGTATTAAACCATGGGATCATATAATGTTTTGTATAATATTATTAGTGTGGTTTGCTTAATGTTCGATGTAAGATAAGCATATGTAAAATAGTGAAGTGTGAAATGCAATAATTTTCCATGGTTAAGTATTATTTAGATGGTAGTAATTGATTCTGTACTAAACTATTAAGTATGGACATTAACGGGTAGGTACTACCCTAGATATAATTATAAAACGCTAATAAGAAGAAAAGGCTTTTATAATAATACCTGGTTCATATTATTAATAAGCTATAATGTACTGTAAATATACACTACATCTATAATATTCCATGTGAATAATTATTTTCTTTTCATTCTTATAGAAGAATATGGCGCGATTGAACCGAATGACGGAACAAGAAATCCAGGAACTCATCAATCAACGAGTGAACGACAGAATGTTATGGGTCGAGGCTGCAAGAGGTGCTGCAGTTAACCCAAATCCTCGTGTGGGGTGCACTTACAAAACTTTTCAAGCTTGCAAGCCCTCATCATTCAGTGGAACAGAAGGACCGATCGGTTTAACCCGATGGATAGAAAAGATGGAGACTGTGTTTAAAATCAGTGGTTGTGTTGAAAAGGACATGACCAAGTATGCATCATGCACTTTACAAGATAGTGCACTCAGGTGGTGGAAAAATTATGTGAAGGCTGTAGGAGGAGATGTAGCTTATGATACTCCATGGGAAGAATTCAAAACAATGTTAATCAACGAATATTGTCCAAGGAACGAGGTTAGGAAGTTGGAAGATGAATTACGAAGTCTGAAGGTTGTTGGTACTGAAATCACCAACTACAATCAGCAATTCATGGAATTAGTTTTGCTATGTCCTGAATTGGTTCCAACCGAAGAACGGAAGATTGAAATGTACAAAGATGGTTTGCCCAAAAAGGTCAAGGCAAACGTTACAGCATCGAAACCTAAGACAATTCATGAAGCTATAACCATGGCAAATGAGCTAATGGATCAGGTCATCATGGATAAGAAAGTATCCAATACTGATGTGAAGGTATCAGGTAACAAAAGAAAGTGGAATGGAAATTATGATCGAGGTAACCAACAACAATCTTTTAAGAAACAAGAAAACACGCAAGGTGCGGGTAGTGGTTTAAGCTTTGGTTATAAAGGACAAAATCCTTTATGCAACCGATGCCACAAACATCACTCTGGTTACTGTAATGTGGTATGCAACAAATGTAATCGAAAGGGTCATCTTGCTGAAGATTGTAGGGCTCTCGTTACAAATACAAATGGTACCAAGACTCCTGCCACCAATGCAAATAGAACTGCTTTGGCTACCATTACTTGTTTTGGGTGTGGAAAACAAGGTCACTATAAGAGCCAGTGCCCGAATCCAGAGAAGAATATCGGACCTGCACGTGGGAGAGCATTTGTTATTAATGCTAGAGAGGCATGTGAAGACCCGGAGCTTGTTACGGGTACGTTTACCATTAATAACTTATCCGCATCTATTATATTTGATACTGGTGCTGATAGAAGTTACGTGTGTAGAGACTTTCACGCTAAATTGAATTGTTCATCATTACCTCTAGATGCTAAGTACATGATTGAGTTAGCTAATGGTAAACTAATTAAAGCCGATAAAATTTGCCGTGATTGTAAAATAAATTTAGCCGGAGAAACATTTAAGATTGATTTGATACCCGTAGAATTAGGAAGTTTTGATGTAATAATCGGCATGGACTGGATGTCCAAAATAGGAGCTGAAGTTGTGTGCGCCAAGAAGGCAATTCGCATTCCTCGTAAGGATAAAACGCCAGTAATGATTTATGGAGAGAAGGGTAAATCAAAGCTAAAACTCATTAGTTATTTGAAAGCTCAAAAGTGCTTGAAGAAAGGGTGCTATGCTATCTTAGCACATGTTAATAAAGTCGAAAAGAAAGAAAAAGAGAAGTGCATCAATGACGTGCCTGTGGCAAGAGATTTTCCTGAAGTATTTCCGGAAGAGTTGCCGGGATTACCTCCATTTAGATCTGTAGAATTTCAAATAGATCTTGTACCAGGAGCTGCACCGGTTGCCCGTGCTCCATATAGACTTGCACCGTCCGAGTTAAAAGAACTTCAGAGTCAGTTAAAAGAATTACTGGATCGTGGATTCATACGACCAAGTACTTCACCGTGGGGAGCTCCAATTTTATTCGTCAAGAAGAAAGACGGATCTTTCCGAATGTGTATAGATTATCGTGAATTAAATAAGTTAACTATCAAGAATCGGTATCCACTACCGAGAATTGACGACTTATTTGATCAACTCCAAGGATCATGTGTGTACTCGAAAATTGACCTAAGATCGGGCTATCATCAATTACGTGTCAAAGAAGAAGATATACTGAAAACTGCTTTTCGGACACGCTACGGTCATTACGAATTTTTTGTCATGCCGTTTGGATTGACGAATGCGCCAGCTGTATTCATGGACCTCATGAATCGAGTTTGTAGTCCATATTTAGATAAGTTTGTTATCGTTTTCATTGATGATATTCTTATCTATTCCAAGAGTGAGCAAGAGCATGAGCAGCATTTAAGGTTGATATTAGAGTTGTTGAGAAAAGAACAGCTATATGCTAAATTTTCTAAATGTGCTTTCTGGTTGAAAGAAGTGCAATTTCTTGGCCACGTTGTTAGTAGCAAAGGAATTCAGGTTGATCCAGCAAAAATTGAAGCCATTGAAAAATGGGAGACTCCTAAGACACCAATGCAGATACGCCAATTTTTGGGTTTAGCTGGTTATTATAGAAGGTTTATTCAAGATTTTTCCCGAATAGCTAAGCCGTTGACAGCGTTAACGCAAAAAGGGAAGAAATATGAATGGACTTCTGAGCAGGAGAGTGCATTTCAATTATTGAAAAAGAAGTTGACTACGGCGCCTATTTTATCGTTACCAGAAGGGAACGATGATTTTGAAATATATTGTGACGCTTCGCGACAAGGTTTTTGTTGCGTTCTTATGCAACGGAAGAAAGTTATTGCATACGCATCCCGACAATTAAAGATTCACGAGCGGAATTATACGACACATGATCTAGAACTGGGAGCAGTCGTGTTTGCATTGAAGATATGGAGACACTACTTGTATGGGGTTAAATGCACTGTGTTTACTGATCATAAAAGCCTTCAACATATTTTCGATCAAAAACAGCTGAACATGAGGCAACGTAGGTGGGTCGAGCTGATAAACGACTATGATTGTGAAATTCCTTATCATCCCGGGAAGGCGAACGTGGTGGCCGATGCTCTAAGCAGAAAGGAACGAGAACCAATTCGAGTACGAGCGATGAACATAAAAATTCGCATGAATCTCAACTCACAAATCAAAGAAGTTCAACGAGAAGCACTTACTAAAGAAAACATAAGAAATGAAATAATGAAGAAGTATGAGAAGCAACTCGTTATACGGGAAGACGGAATTCGATATTTTGCAAACCGTATTTGGGTACCGAAGTTGGGTGGATTAAGGAAGTTGATATTGAATGAGGCACATAAGACAAGATACTCGATACATCCTGGAGTTGGAAAGATGTATCAAGATCTTAAGACGCATTATTGGTGGCCTAATTTAAAGACAGACGTTGCAACATATGTTGGGGAGTGTTTAACTTGTTCCAAAGTCAAAGCAGAACACCAAAAGCCGTCAGGATTACTTCAACAACCAGAAATCCCAGAATGGAAATGGGACGGTATTACCATGGATTTCATCACGAAGTTACCAAAGACTGCCTGGGGATACGACACTATTTGGGTAATTGTTGATCGTCTTACCAAATCTGCACATTTCTTGCCTATAAAGGAAACGGATAGAATGGAGAAATTATTACGATTATATATAAAGGAAATAGTTTCAAGGCATGGAATACCTATTTCCATTATATCTGATCGTGATAGTAGATTTACCTCAAAGTTCTGGCAATCACTACAGGAGGCACTAGGAACTCGTTTGGATATGAGTACCGCATATCATCCGCAAACCGACGGGCAGAGTGAAAGAAAAATTCAGACTCTTGAAGACATGCTCAGGGCATGTGTGATCGATTTTGGAAACGGATGGGATAAATATCTACCGTTAGCAGAATTCTCGTATAATAATAGTTATCATGCGAGCATTGGAGCTGCGCCATTCGAAGCATTGTATGGAAGGAAGTGTAGATCTCCTATCTGTTGGAATGAAGTAGGAGATCGACAATTAACGGGTCCCGAGATCATACACGAAACGACTGAGAAGATTGTACAAATCAAGGAGAGATTGAAAACAGCCCGTAGTCGCCAAAAGAGCTACGCCGATGTTCGAAGGAAACCATTAGAGTTTCAGATCGGTGACATGGTTATGTTAAAAGTGTCACCATGGAAAGGTGTAATACGTTTCGGCAAAAGGGGTAAACTGAACCCAAGGTACGTAGGCCCGTTCAAGATTATTGAACTCATTGGACCGGTAGCTTATCGACTCGAGTTACCGCAACAACTCGCCGGAGTACATAATACCTTTCACGTCTCGAACCTTAAGAAGTGTCTTGCAAAGGAAGATCTCACCATTCCTCTTGAAGAAATCCATGTCGATGAGAAACTACAATTCATCGAAGAACCAATCGAAATCATGGACCGTGAAGTTAAACAGCTCAAGCAGAGCAACATACCGATCGTTAAGGTTCGTTGGAATGCTCGAAGAGGTCCTGAGTTTACTTGGGAACGAGAGGATCAGATGAAACAAAAGTATCCACACTTGTTTCTCGATGACGCAAAATAGGTACAATTTTAAAATTTCGGGACGAAATTTATTTAACGGGGAGGTAATGTAACGACCCGCACTTTTTCGATCGTTCTATACTTATAAGATTAATATTTACATAAATTAAACCTTACCAACATGATAAGCAATCCAAATTGTCGAGATTTATATTTCCGAAAAGAGTTTACACAACGTTTGACCGTCTAGTTTGACCGATGATATCACGAACTATATAACATATGATAATTATATGTTTGTGTATATATATGTATATATACATATTTAACATGATCTAAGAATGTTTTAATATCTCATTTTGTATTAATAACAATAAGTTATAAGTATATTTTAAAACTACTAACTTAAGTTTTCAAAACGATAACTATACGTAATGTTTTTCGACGTAAATACTTATAACCTATATTACTTATACGTGCATCGTATAGATATGTATTTTATCACTTTTAAAGGGCTTACATACATAAAACAATATAAGTATATTTACAAAATATAGCTATATTTGAATCCTCGTTCCGTTTCCTCAAAGATTTCTATACGTATACCTAGAGTATATGTACCCGTATTATACGCAGCTTCTAGATGTATTTACTATTGGTATATACCAATAAAAATCTGCTCCTTAGCAGCCTTAAATGATTAAGAAACATGTGGAACCAACCATTTGTCAAGTAGCATGAATTATTTAGCAAGAAAACAAAGTTAGGTATCTTTTTTTTCCTTTATAACCTAAAAACGTTTTTATGCATGCACACCATTTCTTCACTCCATTTTCTCATACTTACACTTCCATTTCTCTCTCAAAATACTCTTAACTTCATACTTGATCATCTCCAAGCATTTTCCACATCATTTAGCTTCAAAAACCTTACTTAATCACCATAAGAAAACCATACAAAAACACTTCAAGAAATCCTTCCAAGAACACAAACTTACTTCCAATCTTTCATCCAATTCCATCACCCTTTTGGTTCTAGCTTTTTACTCCTCTTTTACAGCAACCTTGTCCAAGGAACTTGAGGTAGAATCTATGTTCATAACCTTATTCGATTCATATATATATAGCTATCTTATTTTGTGGTATAAAATTTTAACAACAAGAACATAGTTTGAATGTTTTCAAACTTGTTTGCAAACTAAATAGATCCTTCTAACTTAACTTTTAAAATACTTCAATACCTGTAATATATCATAAATATATGCTAATTTAACAAGGTATAACTTGGTTTTTCAAAGAACACCTTAAAAACTGAATTTACGACGTCGGAGTGCAACCGGGGGCTGTTTTGGGTTGGATAATTAAAAACCATCTTAAACTTTGAATTGGAGGTTTATTTTCTGGAAAAATGATTTTTACTATGATTATGATAACACATAAAAATTTCATGATTTAACTCAAAGTATAAGTATTTTTAGAAAAATAATCATTTAAGGTTGTTTACATGATGGAAAATGATTAACTTCATAAGTTTCACTAAAGTTTGACCTATGACCTGTGATTTCGAATACAAACTAAGGTATTTACAGTTCATAGTCTTAAAGAGGGACTCGATCCAAGGAAGTGACAAGTTGAATCAACGAAAACGGAGTTGTAACGAAGAAACTATGACCAAAACGAGATCGGATATCTAAGACTTGTTTAACTTCGGGATTAATTGGGAAAAATTAAATAAAATCACATATTTCTAAGATAACATGATATTTTATATATATGTACTTATAATTCAATTTTATATGGTTCAGGATCACCCGCAAACAACACGAGAAGATTAATCATAAGATCCCATGTTTGTACGCAACACGTCATTTGACAACACCGGTACTTTATGTACGCAACACGTCATTTGACAACACCGGTACCGTGGGTCAAGATTAATCTCGACCAATACATATACGATGGGGTTTTATTTATTTCATTAGGGGGTTTTATTTATTTCATTGCGGGTATATTAAACATCTAAAAATGAACCATTAAAATTGAATTACTAACAACGAACTGCTAACTACGGACTAAGGAATTATTCAAAGTATTAAAAGTATAACAAGTGTATATATGTGACGTTTGTTTAAAAAGAAAAGGTATTGATATATTATATATGGATAGGTTCGTGATATCAACCGGAGACCAAGTCAAATTATATATATCTTCAAGACAACAGTGAGTATATAGTCCCACTTTTAAACTCTAAATATTTCGGGATGAGAATACATGTATTTTATGTTTTACGATATGGACACAAGTAACTGAAAAATATATTCTACGTTGAGTTGTACCACTGGCATACTTCCCTGTAGCTTGGTAACTGTTATTTACAGCGGTATTGTAAACGCCAATCCTGTTGATAGATCTATCGGGCCTGACAACCCCAACCGGACTGGACGACCAGTATTCAACGGTTGCACAGTACTTCGTTTCGTGACTACACTTGGTACGGTGTAGTAAGATTTCATAATAAAGGGAATATGCGACGTGATTAAATGTTAAGTATGGTTACCAAGTGCTCAACCACTTAGAATATTTTTATTAAAATGTTTATATATGAAATCTTGTGGTCTATATTTATATCGCTGCCGGCATTAAACCTATATCTCACCAACTTTATGTTGACGTTTTAAACATGTCTATTCTCAGGTGATAATTAGAAGCTTCCGCTGCATCATGTTGAATCTAAGCAGGATCTTGCGTACGCATATTTGTGTCAAAAATAAGACTGCATATCCAAGAACTTGTGTTGTAAAATATGCTAGAAATCGGGTTGTTATTATCATTTGTAAAGTTTGTAAGTCGAAGATTATCGCTAAACGATAATCATCTTTATTTTGTCCAAAGCTTGTATCAAAAATAAGGATCATGGTTTGTAATGTATAATATATGCAGTTTTTCTTTAAAAAAAATGTCGCATATAGAGGTCAATACCTCGCAATGAAATCATACGTTATCTAACACGTTCTTATGGTTAAGGACGGGTTATGACAGGTTGATGAAGAGTTCTACTAGATCTATAAAGTATAGGTGCAACATGTTCTGGCTCACCAACAGTTTGTTCAGCTTCAACGTGCAGTTGGCTAGTGCCTTCAGAAGGTATGTTACTTTGTGATTCTTGAATTTCTTCAAGATCTACTATACTCCCACTGACTTCTTGTAAGAGAAGATCTCTTTCAAAGAATTCAGCAAACCGAGCAGTAACACTTTGTTTTCAGCTTGGTAGTAAAAGTAGTAACCCATTGTTTCCTTTGGGTATCCCACAATGTGACATATGATACCTCTGGGTTCTAACTTGTTTGAAGTGTCACGTTTCACATACGCTTCACAACCTCAGACTTTCAAATAAGACGACTTAGGACTCTTTCCATGCCATAATTCATATGGTGTCTTTTCTACCTTCTTGGTTGGAACCATATTGAGTATGCGTGTAGCAGACTCTAATGCATAACCCCAAAAAGACATCGGCAGAGTAGCTAGACTCATCATAGATCGAAACATATCAAGTAAAGTTCGATTTCTCCGCTCTGACACACCATTGTGTTGTGGTGTGTAAGGTGGAATGAACTGTGAGACAATCTCACGATTCTTCAGGTGGTCCAAAAACTCTTGACTCATATATTCCCCTCCCCGATCAGAGCAAAGGGCTTTAATGGTCTTTCCAAGTTGATTCTCTACTTCATTTTGGAAGATTTTGAATGTTTCAAAAACTTCATGTTTATGTTTCAGCAAGTAAATATAACCATATCTACTATAATCATCAGTAAATGTAACGAAGTATGATTCACCATTTCTAGACATAGTTCTAAAAGGGCCACATACATCAGTATGTATTAGTCCTAAAAGATCTTTAGCTCTTTCACCAAAATCAGAGAAAGAAACCTTTGTCATCTTTCCACATAAACATGACTCGCATACATCAAATGACTCAGAGCCAGTTGATTCCAAAAGCCCATCAGATTGGAGTTTTGAAATGCGTTGTTTGTTTATATAACCAAGAGGACAATGCCATAGATAGGTATTATTCAAGTCTTTCTTGACTCGTTTGGCAGTACAGGTATATACAGAATTATTATTTGAAATCACACCATGCATATCAATTTCAAAAATACCATCACATGGAATAGCATTAAAATAAAATACATTATTCTTAGAAACTGAAATACCAAGGTACGTAAAAGTAAGTTCAAAACCAACATTTTTCAAAAGAGAAACTGAAATTACATTGCTCATAATACTAGGAGCATAATGAGATTGTTCCAATAAAACAATAAGACCACTAGATAGAGTAAGCTCATAGGTGCCAATAGCTTCGACAGCAGCTCGAGCCCCATTCCCCACTCTTAAGTCTAGTGTGTTGTTCTTCAGTCTCTTACTTCTTCTCATTCCCTGCATATTGTTACAGATGTGAGTACCACAACCAGTATCAAAAATCCAGGAATCACTAGAAAAAGTATATAACTGTGTATGAAATATACCTAATTTGCTGGTCTGGCCAGCTTTGCCTTTTCTCAACTCAGATAGGTAGGAAGGACAGTTCATCCTCCAGTGGCCAACTTTTCCACAGTGAAAACATTCGACGTGTTTTGCTGGGTTTTCTTTCTTAGGAGGTGGGGGAATCTTTTTCTTAGCAATTGACTTGCCTTTTCCTTTTCCCCAAGTTTTCGGCTTATTCTTTCTCACCTTACCATCCTTAATCATCAGGACACTTGGATTGGAAACCTTATATGGAATATCCTGTTCAGCAGTTTTGAGCATCGAGTGCACCTCTGCCAGAGATTTCTCCCAATCTTGTATAATGTAATTCATTACAAATTGGTGATACGATTTTGGTAGTGAAACCAAAACCTTGTTCACAACCGAGTTAGGCGGCAAGGTAGTTCCAAGTTTTTCCAATCGATCAATGTAGCTTTTCATTTTCAAGACATGAGAGCTCACTGATTGACCCTTCTCCATTTTGCATGTTTGAAGAAGCTTATAAGTTTCATATAAATAATTACATAAATAACATATATTAATATCCCAACCTTTATATATATTTATATTATTACAGATATATTTCATGTCTTTAATTATTAATATGTACACTATGGTAAGATGAGAAAGAATAAGTCGAAAACTTGGGGAAAAGGAAAAGGCAAGTCAATTGCTAATAAAAAGATTCCACCACCTCCCAAGAAAGAAAACCCAGCGAAAGACGCCGAATGTTTCCAGTGTGGAAAAGTTGGCCACTGGAGGAGGAACTGTCCTTCCTACCTATCTGAGTTGAGAAAAGGCAAAGCTGGGCAGAACAGCAAATCAGGTATATTCATATACAGTTATATACTTTTTCTAGTGATTCCTGGATTTTTGATACTAGTTGTGGTACTCACATCTGTAACAATATGCAGGGAATGAGAAGAAGTAAGAGACTGAAGAACAACATACTAGACTTAAGAGTGGGGAATGGGGCTCGAGCTGTTGTCGAAGCTATTGGCACCTACGAGCTTACTCTATCTAGTGGTCTTATTGTTTTGTTGGAACAATGTCATTATGCTCCTAGTATTACGAGCAATGTAATTTCAGTTTCTCTTTTGAAAAATGTTGGTTTTGAACTTACTGTTACGCACCTTGGTATTTCAGTAACTAAGAATAATGTATTTTATTTTAATGCTATTCCACGTGATGGTATTTTTGAAATTGATATGCATGGTGTGATTTCATATAATAATTCTGTATATACCTGTACTGCCAAACGAGTCAAGAAAGACTTGAATAATACCTATCTATGGCATTGTCATCTTGGTCATATAAACAAACAACGCATTTCAAAACTCCAATCTGATGGGCTTTTGGAATCAACTTGCTCTGAGTCATTTGATGTATGCGAGTCATGTTTATGTGGAAAGATGACAAAGGTTCATTTCTCCGGTTTAGGTGAAAGAGCTAAAGATCTTTTAGGACTAATACATACTGATGTATGTGGCCCTTTTAGAACTATGTGTAGAAATAGTGAATCATACTTCGTTACATTTACTGATGATTATAGTAGATATGGTTATGTTTACTTGCTGAAACATAAACATGAAGTTTTTGAAACATTCAAAATATTCCAAAATGAAGTAGAGAATCAACTTGGAAAGACCATTAAAGCCCTTCGCTCTGATTGGGGAGGGGAATATATGAGTCAAGAGTTTTTGGACCACCTGAAGAATCGTGGGATTGTCTCACAGTTCACTCCACCTTACACACCACAACACAATGGTGTATCAGAGCAGAGGAATCGAAGTTTACTTGATATGGTTTGATCTATGAAGAGTCTAACTACTCTGCCGATATCTTTTTGGGGTTATGCATTAGAGTCTGCTGCATGCATACTCAATATGGTTCTAACCAAGAAGGTAGAAAAGACAACATATGAATTATGGCATGGAAAGAGTCCTAAGTTATCTTATTTGAAAGTCTGGGGTTGTGAAGCGTATGTGAAACGTGACACTTCAAACAAGTTAGAACCCAGAGGTATCAAATGTCACTTTGTGGGATACCCAAAGGAAACAATGGGTTACTACTTTTACTACCAATCTGAAAACAAAGTGTTTACTGCTTGGTTTGCTGAATTCTTTGAAAGAGATCTTCTTTTACAAGAAGTCAGTGGGAGTAAAGTAGATCTTGAAGAAATTCAAGAATCACAAAGTAACATACTGTAACAACCGGGAAATTTTTGACTAATTTTAAACCAAACTCACGATACGATTTAGTAACTTTGACACGATAAGAGAAGTCTGTAAGGTTGAGTCTCAAAAATTTTGAACTGTTCCATATATGCAATTGTTCTTTGACTGTTCTCGACGATTCATGAACCATTACTTGTAAAGAGATATGTATATATATAGATATAGTAATTTGAACTATAAATTGAAATAATATATGATGTAATTGTTAGAATTAATATTGTAAAATAAATAATATATAATAATTATTACATAAAACATATATATATATATATAAATGGAATATATTGGATTTATAAATATAGTTTAGAATTTAGTTAGTAACCGATTGAAGTACTCGCTTATCATTCGAGGGTTAGTTAAATAAGTTAAATATGATTTTAAAATAAACGGTGATCCAAAAATAAGTTCGATCAATTTTAGCTTTATTAAAAATATATTCAGAATCTATTTAATTGATTTTAAAAAATATATATATATATATTTTTTACGAGCTCGAATCACAGGAAATTTTCTATGGTTAATATTAAACAAGTCTAAATACGAATTCACGATGAGATAAAGATAAACGTTGATCCATAATTAAGTTATATAAAATATAGGATTATTAAATTATATTTTTACTTTGACCAGATGAGTTTTAGTATTCCGTACATAGTATTTGGAACAGAAAATGAATAGTTAGCGAAACTTTTTGATCAGGTTTCAATCAGTTAATGACCGAAATAAATAAATGGATTAAATTTTAAAATATGAGATTTTTCTGAATTAAATTTATCCATAACTGTTTAGCAATGGACAACGATATAACACTATGTGTGAAAAGTGTCGGTAGGATACGGATATAATGG